>NW_020664369.1:14345729-14370743 GCF_002925995.2 Terrapene triunguis | reverse complement strand
GGAGGGGGAGATCCCGAGCGGCCGCGGTGCGCGAAACAGCTGTTTCGCGCGCCGCTGCTCCCCCTCCCTCCCAGGCTTGAGAGCCTGGGGGGAGGAGGCAGGGCTGGGGATTTGGGGAAGGGGCGGAGTTGGGGCGGGGGGGGTAATTAAAAAATGGGGGGGGAGGGCGGCCAAAATTGTTTTTGCCTAGGGCGGCAAAAATCCTAGAGCCGGCCCTGCACTGAGCCCTCCAAGAAAAATGGCAAATGGCAGTGCTTTAACTAAAAACAAACACAATACAATTTAAAAAAGAAATTTACCGCTTTTTAGTTAACTGAGTCAAGAGTAGCTAGCAACCAAGAGAATAATAATTAAAATAAAATAGCATCCAATATTGCAGACAAGTATAAACAAAACAAAAACCTTAGATCAGAACTAGTTTTGAGTTCCAAATTTCATATTTCTATTTTGGGCCAACCAAAATCCAAAAAGATATTTGGGTTTTGCATTCTAGATCCAAATCTAAACCTTCTGAAATTTCAGGGTACCTGGTTCTGACCTATTATAACGAGAAATACAACCTGCAAGTTTAGATTTAAAATCTGAATGTGAATCTGTTTTGATTTTCTTGAATTTTTTATTAAGACCAATCCCTAATAATAACTGTTCAAAATTCATGTTTTGTCCCTTACCTTGGATTTACAAAACTATTAAAAGGTCTGCCATGAAAACACAAAGTATTATGTAGGGGATTAGGAAAAGTAACTTTCTTTTTGCACCTAATCTCAGGAGTAGCAGGTTCCCAGCCTTTCTCTGTATGTTTCTCTTACTGCGGCATGAATCCTAGGATGGGTTGAGGATGGACTTGATGTTGGAGAAGCAAAGAAGTTCTGGAAGAGTTTCTCGGATCTTGATGCTTGGTGATGTTAGTGTGCTGAGAGATGGTGATTCTTCTGGACAGACACAGAGGTTTGTGGCTGCCATGACAGCCATGGGACTATCTTCAGTTGGTTCTGGCTCCGTTGTTATATCTGACTAGTCTTGGGGATGGGATTGAAGGTTGTAGAAGTGAAAATTATATTCTTCTTAGATTTATAGTTTCCAAGTCCAGCAGGGACCATTGTGATCAGCTAGTCTGACCTTCTTTATAGCGCAGGCCATAGAACTTCCCCAAAATAATTCCTAGAGCATATTCTTTTAGAAATATGTCCAGTCTTGATTTTAAAATGGTAAGTGATGGAGAATAACCATGACACTTAATTGTTCCAATGGTTAATTAAACTTACCATTAAAAATGTATGCTTTATTTCTATTCTAAATATGTTTAGCTTCAATTCCAGTCATTGGATTGTGTTATTTTTTGTTAGATTGAAGAGCCCATTATTAAATATTTGTTTCCCTTGGAGATACCTGTAGATTGTAATCAAATCACTCCTCCTTTTGGTTAAACTACACATATTAAGCTTTTTGAGTCTATCACTAAATCACGTTTTCAGATTCTATAATCATTCTTGTGGCTCTTTTTGAACCCTCTCCAACTGATCAACATCCTTCTTGAATTATGAGCATCCAAACATGACACAATATTCCAGCAGCAGTCACATCAGTGACTAATAGTACAAAGGTAAAATAACCTCTCTGTTCCTACTCAAGAGTCCACTGTTTGTGCATCCCAGGATCGCATTATCTTTTTTGGCCACAGTGTCACAATGGGAGCTGATGATCCACCATGACCCCCAAAACTTTTTTAGAGCCATTGCTTTCCAGGATAGAGTCCTCCATACGGCAAAAAAAAAATTTAAGCCCTATTATTCTTAGATGTGCACATTTACATTTAGCTGTATTTAAAAGCATATTGTTTGCTTGCGCCCAGTTTACCTAACGATTCAGATTGCTCTGAATCAGTGACCTATCCTCTTCATTATTTACCACTTCCCCAATTTTTGGATCATCTGCAGACTTTCAGTGATGATTTTATGTTTTCTTCCAAGTCATTGATAATTTTTTTTTAATAGCATAGGTCCAAGTACTGATCCCATGGACCCCACTGTAAACACACCTGCTTGATGATGATTCCCTGTTTATGGTTAATTTTGACACCTATCAGTTAAATTTTAATACATGTTAATACATTAATGTGTGCTATGTTGATTTTATATCATTTTAGTTTTTTCCATCAAAATGTTGTGCATTATGAAATCAAATGCCTTGCAGAAGTCTAAGTATATTATTTCAACATTATTATTTTTATCAACCAAACTTCTTATCTCATGGGGAAAAAAGAAGAAAGATATCCAGTTAGTTTGATAGGATCCATATTCCATAAACCCATGTTGTTTTTCATTAATTACTTTACTACTTTATTAATCAAGTCACATAAAAAGCCTCTCCATTACCTTGCCTGGGATTGATGTCCGGCTATAATTATCCAGGTCATCCCATTTACCCTTTAAAAAAAAAAAAACTGGCATAACATTAGCTGTCTTCTAGTCTTTTGGAACTTTACCAGTGCTCCAAGACTTATTGAACATCAACACTGAATGGTCCACTAATCTGGACACCTCTTGTATTCAAGAATTTCAAGTTTATCTGGACCAGCTGATTTTAAAAAAGAGTTTGATTTTAGTAGTGTTCATTTAACATCCTCCAGAGATACTAGTGGAATGGAAAGAGTGTTATCACCACATTATAAGACTATATTGTCTGTTTTTTCCCAAATACAGAACAGAAATATTTATTGAATACTTCTACCTTTTCTGCATTATTCTTGATAATTCTATTATTTCCATCTAATAACAGACCAATACCATTTTCACGATTCATTTTGTTCCAAATATATTTTTTAAAAAACTTCTTCTTATACCCTTAACTCTACTGGCCATTGATTGCTCCTTGTGTCTCCTGGCTTCCCTTAGCAATTTTCTACATTCCTAACTGCTGATTTATATTCATTACTATCAACTTCTCCTTTCTTTCATTTGTTATGTATTATTTTTATTTTTACAGCTGCCTTCCCTTGCCCTCTAAACCAGGTAAGTTTTATCGGCATCTAGTATGGTGTTCTTAAATGACTCCCAATTATCATTCACATTTTTTCTGATCAGAATATTTCTCCCAGCTGATTTGTCTCACAATTGTTTTCACCTTTGTTAAATTAACCCTATTAAAGCACTAAGATATCTATTACTGATTGGAACTTTATTCTGCTTGCACATTATAAATCATGTCATGAACACTTGTACGTAAGCTACCATTAATTTTTGGTTCTGTGATCTGTTAGGAAAAAGGCCAATAAAGAATTCCCCTGTGTTCGGTGTAACACTTTTTGAGTTAAGAAATTATCATGTATAATATTTAAAAGTTCCAAGGATATTTTAATACTGGCAGCATGAGACCTCCAGCATATGTCACTCAAATTGAAGTTCCCCATGATCACACAACTTTTGTTTCTTACACACTGTGGAAAGGTGCATAAGGAGCTAGTCATCCTGATCCTTAGTGTGATTTGGTGGTCTGTTGCAGACACCAGCTAACATCACTTCTTATGCTTTATCTGTTAGACATTGGTCCATGAGCATTCAAGATCATTTTCTTCTGAGTTTAGTGACTCAGAAACAGGTAATACCATTTTTTACCTTGAGTGCCACTCCCACTACCCTTTTGCCCACTCAATCTTTCTTAAATACATTATAACGATTGATTTTTAACATTCCAGTACTGTGGATCATCCCACCTGGTTTCAGTAATACCAACTATATCAAATTTATATTCATAAGTGAGCAATTCCAGTTCCTCTTGTTTGTTACCCAGGCTCCTAGCACTGATGTATAGGCAATTAAAGAACTTCTTCTCTTCATGTCCATTGGTTCTTTGATTAATTTTGTCCTCAACTTCTCAATTTTTTTTTGTGCTGAGTACTCATGAACTTCTTCTTTTAAACCTTCTGACTGATTTCAGATGGTTGTGAAGGAGTCTATTGCCTTGCCAACACAGTATGCAATAGATGGACCTGATTAGATTGTATAAATGTTTGAAGAATGGATTAAATCAGGGAAGCACAAACTATATGGGGAACAGGGAACCATGGCCAATGGGAGCTTCGGGGGGTGGTACCAACAGGCGAGGGCAATGTGAGCGGAGCTGTCTGCCCCACCCCCAGGAGCCACTGCTGGACATGCTGGCCTCTTCTGTGAGTGGCGCAGGGCCTGGGCAGATAGGGAGCCTGCCTTAGCCCTGCTGCATATGCCGCTGCCACCCTGGAGTCGCTTGAGGAAAGCTGTGCCACGCCAGAGCCTGCACCTCGAACCCCTCCTGCACCCCACACCCCAACCCTGCCCTGAGCTCCCTAACCCCCTGCCTTGAGCCCCCTGCCACACCCCTCTTGCATCCCAACCCCGCCTTGAGCCCCCTCTTGCAATCCTTACCCCCTCGTGTACCCCAACCCTGTGTTCTGAGCCCCAACCCCCTGCCCTGAGCCCGTGCCACACCCTGCACCCCTCCTGCACCCCACACCCCACCTGCACCCCATCCCCTTGCCTGAGCCTCTTCCTGCAAACTGCACCCCATCCCACACCCTGCACTCCCTCCCGCACCCCAACCCCCTGCCCCAGACCTACAGTCATGGCCCTGCATACAATTTCTTCACCCAGATGTGGCCCTCGGGTAAAAAAGTTTGCCCACCCCTGGATTAAATATTGTTTAACTGATAGTGGGGTTTCAAGGTTCAGACTCAATTTAAAAGGATTCCTGGGTACTTCTATTTATATGCATATTGTTACCCCTCATCCAATCATTTTCACATACCAAAAAAAGGTTTTTAATAGGGAGGGGCTGAACAGTGTCTGAATAGAAATCATCATGTAAAGCCAAATTTGTTCCATTGTCGAGACAACTGACAGCAGATTTAAATAGCTGGACTAATCTGATCATATGGCCGGGCTATAAATATTTAATGTATATGATTTATGCTTCCCCAGATTTGATAAAAAATAAATAAGGTAATGAATTCATTTGCACAGCAGAGATCCATGAACCCTTTCCTGCACAGCCTTTAAGCTATAATACTAGACAGCAGAAGTTGGGTGTGACTGTTCTTGGGACACCCTGGACTGGGTGTCGCCTCATTCCCTGGCCTCCAGTGAGAGGGAGCCTTTCTTGTAGCAGATGTAGGGTTACCATACATCTGGTTTTTCCTGGACATGTCCGGCTTTTTGATAATCAAACCCCCGTCCGGGGGGAATTTCCAAAAAGCCGAACATGTCCGGGAAAAATACTCCCTGGCTTACCTTAGAGCGGGCGCCGGGGGCTGCTGTGCTCCCTGACTCCTGGGCTCTGTAAGCGCCGAGCTGCCCGAGCGCTACCGGCTTCGGGCGACCCCCAAGCCTCTGGACCCTGTGCCCCCAGCCGGGCACTTCCCCTCCCGGGCTCCGGGGGCGCAGGGTCCAGAGGCATGGGGGCTGCCTGAAGCCGGTAGCGCTCGGGCAGCTTGGCACTTACAGAGCCCAGGAGTTCAGGGAGCACAGCAGCTGCCGGAGCCCGGGAGGGGAATTGCCTGGCCGGGGGCGCAGGGTATGGAGGCATGGGGGCTGCCCGAAGCTCGAGCGCTACCAGCTTCACGGTTTGCCGGGCAGCTTCCAGACCCTGCGCCCCTGGCTGGGCGCTTCCACTCCCGTGCTCCAGCTGCGCTGGGGAAGCGCTGGCCGGGGGCGCAGGGTCTGGGGGCTGCCCGGCAAACCGTGAAGCCGGTAGCGCTCGGGCAGCCCTTTTCGCGTGGCTGGAAGGGAGGAGGGGGAATGCGAGGCGCTCAGGGGAGGGGGCGGAGTTAGGGCGGGGACTTTGGGGAAGGGGCGGAGTTGGGGTGGGGAAGGGGCAGAGTTGGGACGGGGACGGGGGTGGGAAAGGGGCGGGGCCAGGCCCCCGTGGAGTGTCCTCTTTTATATTTTTTAAATATGGTAACCCTAAGCAGATGGGTGTCAGTTCCCAGACACTTCTAGCCTTTGAGTCACGCAAGCACTCTCCTTTGATTTGTTCCACTGTGATTTTCAGCTGCTGACACTGGTTACTCACAGAAATTTGCAGTGTACCACAGTTTATCAATTTTACCTTAAACTCTTGATCCTGTAAACCACACAGCAATTGTGAGCACTTATAATAAAACAGCACTAAGTTTATAAGAGAGTAAAGATTTAACTATTAGTGACAGAAAATGATGGAAGCAAATGGTTACCACACAAAACAAAATAATAAAATGCGAACTTAGGTCTACATTTATCAATACACCTCTACTCCGATATAACGCGACCTGATAGAACACGAGTTTGGATATAACACGGTAAAGCAGTGCCCCGGGGAGGGGGGGGAGGAGGGGCTGTGCACTCCGGCAGATCAAAGCAAGTTCGATATAACGCGGTAAGATTTTATGGCTCCCGAGGACAGTGTTATAGCGGGGTAGAGGTGTAGTTACCTGTCCTATTTAATAAAGTAGGTTTTCCCCATAGAGTTCAATCTGTATCAGAGCTGGGTGGTTTCACAAGAACCAGGATCCAACTATTCATGAAAGCCTCAAATTTCTTAAGGGGGTTCCTTAGTGAATGGATAGAGCGCCTTTTCCGTCCCTCCATCTTTTGTCTTTATTGATAGCTGTAGAGATCTCCTGCCTGCTATAATGTTCCTTTTCACCTCTAAGTGGTTTCAGTTGTTTG
Organism: Terrapene triunguis; assembly: GCF_002925995.2. Classification (NCBI taxonomy): domain Eukaryota; kingdom Metazoa; phylum Chordata; order Testudines; family Emydidae; genus Terrapene; species Terrapene triunguis. Next base: position 14,364,063 of record NW_020664369.1, on the reverse strand, counting down.
CAATTATCTTTGATGCTTTTCCATGGACTGTTCTGGGATATGGCAAGTGTAGATAAAAGAAACTTGCATTACCTCAGTGGCTGACGAGGAAGGGTTGACAACTCCCTCTTGCTTGAATGGGTCATCACTGAGACACAATACTTCCTGGTGACTAATTTCTACTCCACATACGTAAAGCATACTTTCAAAATAAATACATTATTCCTTAAATATTACCTGTACATATAGCTGACAGTGATTGAGTCTTGACAAGTTATGAGCTTTCTGTAGATACATTAAATGTTAATCTTTATGCATAAATATCCAGATGTGTTTGGTGTAGTGAGTTTAACAGGTCTGAGGTGAGATTTATTTGCAAAGAGCACGGGGATCCTTACCAAGGAGTCTGAGTCACACGGGGGATATCAAAAAACATATTCAGTTTACTAAGTAGTCCTAAAGTAAACTGATTTGAAATTTAAAGTCTCATACCAATACTTCTACATACACAGATAGGAGAGAGCCTAGAGCCCTAAGCTAATAAGAAAGTTAATAGGAGCTGGTGAGTGCTCAGCACTTTTCAAAATCAAGCAGGGGCCTAAATATGGAGTTAAAAGGAGAATTTTAGGCTATTCAAAAATGGTTTGCTTTTTTTTAATTTATTGTGGCCCTTCCCATTTTCAGGAGCTACACTAACTATATGGAAAGATTCAATTATTTTAGGAATATCCTTGTACGTGTGTGTGTGTGCGCACAGAGATACAAATTATAGTAGGTCTCAAAACAATTTTACAACTCTTTCAGATTTTGTAATTTCTTACTCACAAGATGATGCGGAATTTACAAGATAGATGAAATTACTCTTCTAGTACCTCTAGTTAAGATATTTGTCTACTAATCTTTACTTCATAGCTACCATTCCTTCTTACCTCCCTGCAAACCTTGTGAGGAGAGCCATTTTAACAGCCTGCTAAAATCAGGAATAATATTGCAGTTATAAAGAGTGACAAATACAGTAAGTCCTCACTTAGTCATCCCGGATAATGTTGTTACGTTGCTGATCAATTAGGGAACATGCTCGTTTAAAGTTGTGTAATGCTCCCTTCTAACGTCATTTGGCAGCCGCCTGCTTTGTCTACTGCTTGCAGGAAGAGCAACCCATTGCAGCTAGCTGGTGGGGGCTTGGAACCAGGATGGACCGGCAACCCCCCTATCAGCTCCCTGCTCCCCTAAGTTTCCTGTGCAGCAGCTAACCAGCAGGCTAGCAATTGCAGCTGTCCCTCCCCCCACTGTCATGTGCTGCTCCTGCCCTTTGCCTTGGAGCTGCTCCCCGAGACTCCTGCTTGCTGTGCGGGGGGGGGGGGGGAGGGGGGGGAGGGAAGGAAGAGGGGGGCTAATGTCGGGGTGTCCACCTCCCCCCTGCTCCTGCACCCCGCTTACCCCATCTTCCATAGAGCAGGGGACACACACCAGGGCTCAGGACGGAGGGAGCTTGCAGGAGCTGTGGTCTCAGCAAGCTGAGCTAATTAACAAGGCACTGTACTTAAAGGGAAAATGTGCATATCTCCCTCCATTCCTGCTGCTTTGTAGAGTGAGAGAGTTAACCCTTGAGGGATTAGCCAATTGCTCATTCATCATTTAGCAGTAAGGGAAATATCCCACCTTCTGACTCCTCCACCTCAACCAAGCTTCACAATCATCATCACTGTGTACCAGTATTAAATTGTTTGTTTAAAACTTATACTCTGTGTGTGTGTGTGTGTGTGTGTGTGTGTGTGTGTGTATATATTCTTTTGTCCAGTGAAAAAAAATTCCTTGGAACCTAACCCTCTCATTTACATTAATTCTTATGGTTTCGCTTAAAGTCACATTTTTAAGGAACATAACTACAACGTTAAGTGAGGAGTTACTGTATGTTCTCTGCTACCAGCAGCATGAGTTTGAAACACATTCTATGGAAATGTTTAAATATTCTGGGCCTGATTCTTATTTAAACTAAGGCCACTTTTACTCCTTTCTGTAAAGTAAATTCGTAAAATAAAGTACTGTTTATACCCACTTTAAAGCCCTTTTAAAATACTAGTGGTATAAAGTGTAAATAGAATCAAGTCCACTGTGTTTTGAAGCAACAAGAGGATGTCCAAACAATTACTCCTCTTAGCTACAAATATTTCCTCCTGAATCTTCTTTCACTAATCTCATTGATGAGGTGTTTCAAAGACTGATGCAATTATCCCATCCTACTGTAAGTGCCAAAGTGCAGTGAAATAAAAGCGTGGTACATACTAACAAGAGGTAATAACGCTTTTGCTAAAAATAATAGGTTCATACTATATGATGAGCAATCTGTAATTAAGGGAGGACATGCTGTCCAGGATTTGTCACTTGACAGGATTGTAGCCTTCAGAAATAAAGGGAAGCACAGATATTTATACAAAACAATAAACAGTGGTGTGCACATAAGTACTTAACTTCTCTCAGAGTTGCATGGGTTGTCATTAAAGTTACCATCCCATAACCTCTAAAGCCCAGCCCTGCTGTCAGAGAGAAATGAAGGCAGATCTCCCTGATGGGGTCTCCTAGGGGCATGGAACCTAAGGCAGACACAATACCTACAGGAACAATGTTGGGATATGTGTCGGTGCCCTAGCCTGCCTTTTACAGGATGCAACATGTACTTCCTCTCTGGGTATGTCTACACTGCATTTGGGAGTGAGCCTCCCAGCCTTGGTCCATAGATTTGTGGTAGTAGGGCTTGACTAGCACACTGGAAACAGCTGTGTTGATGTTGCTTTGACATTGTAACCCAGGCTGAAATTCAGGCACTCAAGCCTGAGGGAAGAGGTAGGTTTGAGAGCCTATTTTTAGTACACTGTTGCAAGCCCTGTAGCACAATCTGTTGATCCAGGCCCGAAGGCTTGCTCCCGGACGCAATGTAGACATACTCTCTGAGGTTGCTTCTGCTGCGTTTGCCCTATAGCCCTGCCTCCATGAGGTAGGCTAATGTTGCTGTGAACATTAACCTGGACCACTCCTTGTCCTTCAGACAATCCCAGTCCTGTGCTGTCTTTGGTACAAGTATTTAAAGGGAGGAAAGGTTCCTTTCATCCTCTCCCTGTCTTGCACTGTTGCAGAGGACCAGGCACAAATTGTTTTTTTGTTTTTTATTCTTTCCGGAGGTGCCACATTTTCTGACAAGATCCAAGTTAGAGACTTTCAAAGTCAAAGGATCCAATATGAATTTTTGATCATCCTTTCTGGGTCTATTAAACTCTCCCTCTACTATAACTATTGGAAGCATCCATTGGTTTCGATTACTATTTTCAGTCAATTTCAGTTGTTGCAGTATTGTGGTCACTTACATTGTTATTATACCATTGGAGTAAACCTGAATTTGGCAGATGAATACTAATTTCAGTGTTACCTCCTTATTTTAAAATTCGCTCCTGTGTTTCTTTCTTTCTCCGTTCTCCGCACCCCATTTATCCAGCCCTCATCAACCACCTTGTAATTTTCTTAGTCCTCACATGGTTCCTCTGTACCTACTTACTATGTCCTTATTCTGTTTGTTCAGTTATTTTTGTTTTAATTCCGTCTTGTTCCCTTTCCTTTGTTTGTCTTTCATACGTTAAGACCAGGTAGAAACTTTTTTATCAAGAACACATCTTTAACAGGTATAGGAAGTTATACTAGTCTTTCATTACACATTGTGGCTTGCTGTGAATCAGTGAGGATATTGCAGTCATTTTGCATGTCTTGCAGTCTAGAACCCAGTAGACGTATATTTGGCTAATATATACGTCTCTACTATAACACAGTATCTAGCAACGGAGAAGAAAATCAGTTGGAAGTTGTAACAGTTAATGTTTTAGTTTCAGTGTTGAATATTTTAGGTTTACAAAAAGGCAATCATCATTATTACGAAGGTTAAACAAGAATAATTCCTTTTTAAAAAAATCTCTTAATCAGTATTTTTCCAGATGATGAAAAAGAAACCGAGAGAGATGAAATTGACAAATGTAGTATGTAATGGTCCTTCTTGGAGCAGTACTACAGGGGCCTCATTAGTAGACATTTTAGTGCAATCATTTTTACCCCTGTGGCTGTCATTTCAGACTATACACAGAAAAGGTGGCTGTAGGAGCTAATCACAGGGATGCCTTTCTCAGTTTTTTCCTTGTAAAAATGAGGCACAAGAGAGCTAGTAAGCTCTAATTGAAATAAGAATTAGCATTGCCATAGATGCATGCTATGTCTGTAGGGTACTGTTTCACCACTGGATAAATGTATGGAAAATTTCCTCCCTACATTATTTTAGAGTAATAAATTCATTTTTTTAGACTTAAATGTGAAGTTCTGCTGAAATCAATATCAATACAAGTTCCACTCTGCTATTCTGAATGGCACCAGCACTGTGTGTCCCATCTTACTTAAAGAAGACTACTTGTCCATTTAATTCAGTATTCCTAATAGTGGTTGATAACGGGTATGCTGTGACCCAGAGGGTTGCGTCAGCTTCAGAGCCAAAGCTGCTGCTTGAGCTGCAACTTCCACACTACTATTTTTAGTGTGTTAGCTTGAGCTCCATTAGCACGAGTTTGTTTACCCAGGCTGGGAGGCTCACTCCCAGCTGCAGAGTAGACCTACCCTAGTTGGACAGACTTTGGGAATGAACGCTCACATTTGCATTATAGTTTAAATTTGACGTCCCGCTCTGTTGGCAAGTTTTTGGGTGTTTTTATTTTTAAATTAGCTATTTAAACAGATTTCCCCTAGAGGAGACTGAAGGGAGCGGTGGTTGTTTGCAATTTAAGTGCCCCCAGGCTTCAAGGACACCACAGGACTCTTTTTGCCTTTCTCCCCAAATAAGCTAAAAAGGTTGTTCGGGAACAAGGGAGAGGAATTACAGTGGTATTTAGGCTTGGAAAGGTTACGTCTTTATTGGTAAATGTTGATTTCACCATACACATATAAACTGGTGAATAAATATTTGCATCTGTTTCTGTTTTGATGATGATCAAAATTTAGAGATAGGCAAAGTAAGAAAAAAGCTGCTTGAAAACTTATCAGACTTTGATGTACTTTGTATGTTTTGACATAAGGTGTTGACAATTCGTGTTTTATCAGTTTATAAAACTTTAATTTTTTGAATCTCAACATCCACTGTCATTAAACAAATATTATGTGATCCTCCATAGTTTCCCAGAGCTGAAAATTTAAATAGCTAAAAACAGGAAAAAAAAGTTTAACAGTAAACATCAATATTATCCGGTGAATTTAGTTTAAAAAAAAAAAAAAGATGAATTCTGCGAAGCCTACTTGTATTCCAATTTAAAAAAATGCTTCTATTTTTTTCAGGTCTAGGTAAGAATCTGGCTGTGATTAACCCATGTTTTGCAGCCAACAGACATATTAAGAAATGAATCTCTCATACTTCTCCATAGCTTGTACTGGGGGGAACTGTAATCTTTCTGCTAAAAATCACAGTTAATGGATCATATAGTAGGAGATTCTTTGTCAGTTCTGTAGGCCAGCCTCTTGAAGGCAATAATACGTGCATAGATACACACACATGCCCCAGTTCTGCAAGCTGAATCTATTTGGGTAGTTCTGCAAGCTGATCTATTGCTGCTCAGAGTCCCACTGAATGGTTCTTTTTGTGATGTCATCCTTCCCTCTCCACAAGGATTCGTCTAGTTAAGATAATAACCCATCAGCATTAGGTTATGTAGTGATATCTTTATGCACCATGAAACTCCCCTTCCCTGTCTTCCCCTCAGAACAGGAATTTGAGGTCAGTTCTCTGGGTGGACTGCATAGCACAACTCCACAGGGAGTTACACTTCCATGAAAGAGGCTGGTGCAGAGAGCTTTCTGCTTCTGTGCAGGGCACTCTTGGACTCTGTAATTCCCCTAAGATCTTCTAGTTCTAAGGGACTGAAGCATCTGCTTACTATACTGGGATGGGAGAAACCCTGTCCCTACCAACGGAGTGATTAGGTGGATCATCTCCTAGAAAATATTGAGGAATTTTAATAGAATTTGCCTTCTTTTGAGGGTATCTCCTTGGAAAGGGGGTGTTATGACAAAGAGTGAAGAACAGTGTTTGTGTAAAAGCTTCATTTAGGCCCAGAACCTTGTTTTGCTCTTGGTAACTGAGAATTTAGACCCTGGACTTCAGATACTTCTCTCATAAAACCTTTGAAAAGCACTTTTGTTTATGCTGTTGGATCTTTCATCTAAAGCCTGAAAATACAACTTAGAAGTAACACATTTTTATTGCATATCCGTATTCCTTTGGGAGGAATTTGTTAAATGTTGTTATTACTGAATATCCCAAAGTAAACAGAAGCCACAACATTGTTCCTAAAGGCTTAGAAATCAGTAAGCCTTTCAGTAAGTTAATGAACTGTGATTTTTCCGTTATAAGGAATACAAAACAACATGGCACAGCAGTTAAGTATCATTACAACTATTGAACAACAACATGTCCAAAAATGCATCTTAAAAAAAAGCAAAGTTTAACAATAACAAATGTTGATAACAGACTGATGTCAGAGAGAGAGAGATTTTCATTGCTTACTGTATTCTTATAGTGTCTGTCAAATAAGGATAAAACAACTCATAGGTAAACACTGTTGTCAGAATCATAACAAAATATATATGTTTTGAGAAACCATCTACTTTATCCATAATTCCTTCCTCTGTGGCTGAGGAAATGAAATTGTTTTAGAGACCAATAACTGAAATAGAACAAAGAATTAGAGTGCTCTCAGTTCACCAGAATACTACCGGGGCAACATTTAGAAGATGAGTGTTTTCCATTACAGCTGCCTGTTTTCAACTGTTTTTCAACCTTAACTGTAGCTGGCACTATCAGACACTTGCTATAATATTGACTTCTGTTGAAGTGATCATCAGGAGTTATTGACCCAAAAGGTAACTATTGACTGAGGTGAAATTAAGGTCAATATAAAACTAGAGAGACTGAATTTTGATGTTCACTGAAACCCCAAGTCAATATAGATAGGTATATACGTGGTTTTTTAAAAATAGTTTCAACAGAGCTAGCTGGAAATCTTTTGTTGTTGTCATAATTTTCTAACATTTTACAGGGCTTTTTAAAGCTAAAATCTAATTGGAAGATAGAGTTTGAATTGGAAAAACTAAGACAATGAGGATGTAACTACTTGTATATGTAATCTAATTGGTTAACATAATCCAAAACCTCAGTATAGTTCATGTATGAGAAAGTACACATCTGAAACGTATTGATCTCTTATGTGACTGGTTTTAGCCAACCATATGACAGTTTGTTTTTCTTGTAATGAAATTGGTATAGTTATATATAAGACTGAATAAAAGTAGTGCACTAACAGATGACATTAGCAATTCCTGACAAACACACCACTGAGGCTGCAGAGAGGAAAAAAAACAAAACAAAAAACACCAGTACTCTAGCACTGAGGAAGTAAGAGGAGGGGTGGTATGTGTGTGTGTGTGTGTGTGTGTGTGTGTGTGTCAGAAAGAGTGAGAGAGAGAGATTTTGAAATATTTCTATTTTTTTTTAAATAAGGAATCAGCCCTGAAACTAGAGATGGAGTTACTGATTATGTGAGGGAGATTACCCTGCTATTTTATTTTGGAATAATGGGACAGTAGTAATTAGAGATGGGGGTCAAGGAGGAAACGTACTTTCCCCCTTTGAAGTCAGTGAGGTTGAATAGGTAGGTATAACTATGGGCAAAAATTGGCCCTAAAGATGTGGGTGCTTTTCTTTGGTTGGCTCGGGGAGGGGTGAGGCAAGGAGTATAGGAGGAAGGGTGGTTACTGAGCTGTGAAGACAGCTAGTAATGTGTTTATATTAACACTTCACTACTGCCTCATCTACCTTGGGCATAGCTTATGTATGCCTTATGTAACCAGGGTATATTTCATTGTTCTATTGTGATTTCTAAAGAGTGAAAGGAATGCTGTCCTGTAGCTGAAGTGGCGGCGTCATCAGGGAAGTATGTTAATAACAAACATATACGTGTTTCTTTCATTGTTATTGGTAATATGAATGATGCCCTAATTTTCTAGGCAGTTGTCTGGTTCTTGTGCCTGGATAAACTAAACAACCTTCAGACTAATCTAGTTCCTTTATCAGGCTAATCAATTGTCTGGTTCCCTCATGCAAGCAAACTAAACAGCCTTCATATTTTATCCATTTAAGATTTGAGCTATTTCTTTGTAACATCGAACGGTCTTCTTATCACTTTGTTTTAATATATAGCTATATTGAGTGAGTGATTTAGTAGGACTACTTCTAACTTAAGATAATATAATCCCCCCCGCCCCAAAAAAAAATGTTGTTCCTGTCCTATCCTTAAAAAGCATAAATAATAAATAGGGAAAATTCAAACTGAAAGGGGTAAAAGGGCTCACAAAATATTTTTTTACAGTGAGAAACCCACCTAGGATGGCATTCATGATTCAGTTACAGATGTAAGTCCTCAAAATACATATACAGAAACCTTGACATATTTGTAGTGTTATCACTTTAAAATTATGGCAGATTGTCTCAGGGTGACTGTCCAGTGCAGCTATGATTGATATTACTGCAGCCCAGTTTGGCCTGAGGGAAGGCACCTGGCCTTGTAAAGGGAAATGAATGCATTATGGGTAGAGAAAGAGTGGAGAGCTACTGCTGAAAAGGCTCAGGAAGGTAGCAGTTGGGGAAGCTGCTGAAGGAGCAGCCTGGAGTTCAGCAGACACAGGCTCAAGGAAGGGGCCTCTGCCTACCGCCCCCGCCCCCCGATCTCAGTGGGTCAGAAGAGATTTTACTTTAGATTGATTTTATGTTAATAAACCAGTCCCCAAGCAGGAGTTTTGTTATTGAGCATAGGCCTCTGTAGATTAGTCTGGACAACCTGTGGGGAAATTGATGCAGGGCGCCACAGAGTCATGGTTGGCAGCATGTCCTTAGATGCAGACCAGTATATCTAATTTGCATTGCATTGTGGGAGCCATACATTCTTGCCACACAGTTGTTTCCAAAATGGCGGTAGTATCTCTTTGAACTTGACTTACTAGAATAGTTTTAAAATATCATTTTTAGTTGGCGGAAAGCTTATTTGAATTTAAGGTTATAAACCACAGTTCATGAAAATACCCTTCAGTACAACACTGAAGCATATACTTCATATACATTCTTAGATTTTGCTTACCTAAATGCTGTCCTAAAAGTGCCTCTGTGTGTTCCTGAATTGGGGCTTTAATGCTCTCCTTTTCCCCTCAATGTCAATCTGTTATACACCTCTTATTGGAAGAGTTGCCATCCAGTAACTTGGGAAATGACCCTTCTCTGAGCAAGGGAATATGTTTTCATTTACAGACAAATCCCATGAACAAACCTTTCTTATATCCTACATCCGTGAATGGCAAGTGGTGCTCCCTTGCTTATCCAAAACTCTGTTTTTCCACAATAACATAACCCTTTCCAAACCACAGGGAAAAATTTTTCTACTGTAAACCACAGTTTATAACATCTGTTATTAAAGATGCCCTCCTGGGGCTTCCTCTGCTGAAAGTTCTCAATTGCCTGAAGCACATTCAAGGGGGGACAAAAAGCCAGACGCTGTACTGCTAATCTGCATTCTGTTAATGCAGACATTGTAATTCATCTCTCAAGTCAATTAGCCTGCTGGTGGCTTGTGGGGAAAGCACAGACATTAATATTTCCAATAAACTTGATTGTAGTATGGTAAAATTTGAAACAATTTTCAAGCGGGAAAGGAAATTAGGTCAGGGGAAATAGCCACCACAAATTAACAAGCCTACCGATAGCTTCAGCATTAGCTTCACTATTTCCATAAACTATTTTAATGTTGTAGAATTAACCATCAAAATTTATTTTATTGACCGGGGGTGGGGAGGAGAGGATGTTTTTAACATTTTTCTTTTTTAATGCATGTAAGTGGATGTTGCTAAAGCAAACACACGGTAGATTAGAAGTGCTAAAACTGGGCAATGGGCATTGGTGTATATTTTGCTGGTTGGCCTGTGTTACTTATGACATTGTAGTATTTGTCTCCATTCTGAGAATTGATTATAGTTATGTCTCATAGCAACTCTGCCATGTTCCATCGGAGACCTGTAAAGAAAGAAAGAAAGAGAGAGAGAGAGAGAGAGAGAGAAGTAGCAAGATTTGAGCATAGAAATAGATAATGAATAACATTTGCTTTGCAGAGTAAGTCAGGTGTGTGATACCTATTCTTCTACACACGTGCTTTTTCTATTATTATTTGAAAAACAAAGTTAGAAACAAAGCTCCCAGCAAATGTCTGGTCACAAATATGCCTTTGGATGCAAAATGACATGAATGATTTATTCCTCCTGAAATAACTCTCTCAGGTCAAGACAAAGAAAGAGTCCTGAAGCACTATTTATGTATATGTAATACAGTCATTCTCAAACTTTTGTACTGGTGACCCCTTTCACATAACAAACCTCTGAGTTTGACGCCCCCCCCACATAAATTTAAAAACACTTTTTAATATATTTAATATCATTATACATGCTGGAGGCAAAGCAGGGTTTAAAGGGTAGAGGTTGACAGCTCGCGACCCCCGCCCCCCCATGTAATAACCTCATGACCCCCTGAGGGGTCCCGAGCCCCAGTATGAGAACCCTTGATGTAATGTGTGAATATGTGCTGGAACAATGCTTACTATTTAACTGTGGCCTTTATAGCTTTCCCAGGTTAATCCTCAAAATTATTTTATACTGGGATGTGTATAGCTTTAGTTGCGTGACTGAAGCAGAGTGGTAAGCAAGTCTGGAAGTTGTAAATGGTATGCTTTTCTATGGATGTCTCACCAGATCAGCAGACCAAACAACTACATTGGCTCTGAGCAAAATGGGAGATTTTGTAAATGTAGCAAGCTCGCTTTCTAGTGGGAGATGAGAACTTGTTCATATTGAGTGAAGCTCAGTCTGTGCAGATGGCTGGCTACAGGTCTGTGCAGCACTTAAGTTCTACTTAAATCCATTATCTTGAAGCATATAAAGTGTGTACCACTTAAATCCTACTTAAAACCCGGCTCTGCCACTAGCCTACTGGGTGACCTTGGGTAAGTCACTTCACCTCTCTGTGCCTTGGTTTCCCCATTTGTAAAATGGAGATAATGATACCTCATTTGTAACGCATTTTGATATCTGCTGCTGCAAAGTGCTATACAAGAGTATATTACTATTGTTACATAAGCCCATTAAGGTATTAAGCAGGATTTAAGTGGTGCATAGACCATGTGCCAGCCCTCTTCACAGGTTGAATGTCACCCATTAAGAGTACAGAGGAGTCAGACTGTAATGATCTAGAGACTGAGAAAGAAGGTTCTTTTCCCTGTGCCAAATGTGTGTAGTTTAGTTTGTGACAATTAAGCCTACAGCACCACTTTTCCCTTCCCCCCACAAAAATGACAACATCTTTAAAGTATTCTACTGCCTATGAGAATCTGTCTAATCATTTAGGTACAGAGTGACATGGATTTTTAATGTCATATGTTCATTTTTAATAAGGGCATGTGAGTCTGGAAGATAGACACCTTTGTTCAGTATACTTTCCTTGCCATTATTTATTCATCAGAATGAGACAAAACTGTCATTTTAAAAAAATATATATTTTCCAGTCGTGTTTGGATAAATTATATTATCAAGTTCAAGGGGATTTGAAATGGGAGGACAGTTGCAAACGGGAAGAAACTAGTACTAATAAACAGTCTACAGATATGCACCTTTGTAACAATCTGGAAAATCTGGGGAAATTTGTGTGTATAAGTTAAAACAATATAAAGGCAACTTTACAGTAAATCACTTAAGAGGCAGTTAAACAGCAGATTCCTTTGGTTGTCACTGGGTTTGGGTGTAAACATCTGTCATATTTGCACAGAAATGTTCAGAGGTGTTTTTTCTACAATTTATACAATGTATTGTGCACAATCAGACTCTTCTATAGCAGACATCTAGGACTTATCTTTCCACTTCTCCAGTAGGGCTGGATGAGTGACTTACCAAAATTTGTACAACCACCTTCCCCTCTCTTACCCCTTCCTCACTCCCCCCACAAAAAAGGTAGATTTGCATTTTCTGAAAATGATCAGAAAATTAAATGGTTGATTTCAAACTAACCCGATCTATTTTAGAAGCCAATTGTTCAAATCACTTCAGGCTGGGATGGAAGTAAAGGTGAAGAGTGTCCTAGAAACATGTGCAGATATGTATTTGAATGCTTTTCACCCAGCCCAGTGGTTCTCAAAATACAATCAGTGAACCACTAGTATTACTCCTATTTTAAAGCATTTGTGTTACTCCTATTTTAAAGCATTGGTTTGCACTGCCCAGGGGCGGCTCCAGGCACCAGCGCAGAAAGCGCGTACCTGGGGCAGCAAGCCACAGGGAGCGCGGGCATCTTTCAAACAGTGACATTTATTGTTAGTTGTAGTCCAGTTCAAGACTCAAAATCTTGAGAGGGTTTTTCATCCAACTTAAATGAAGGAAGCCCCAAAAGGGCATTCTCTGTCCTGCTCTGCCACTGTTCTGTCTGGATTTTAACAGACATTTAACCTCTCTGTGCCTCATGTAAGAAGTGCTTAGAAGTTTAATTAATTAATACTAATAAAATGTTTTGAGATACCCACATGGAAGACTTTTTGAATAACTGTTAGTGTGTCAGTAAATGTTGCTGTCAATGGTTGCTTGGAACTATATTGGAAAGATCAGATTGAAAGGCCATAGGTAACTAGTAGAAAGTAGACATTTATCTAAATATTTCTATGGCCCCTATTGCTGTAATGTGAACTCACAAATCTTAAAAAGCGCATTATCATAGCATTGCTGTATGGTAGGGAATCATTATTATTCCCATTATATAGATAGAAAGCTGAGGCACAGAGAGCTTAAAGGTAAAATCTTGGCCCCAGTTAATTCAGTGGCAAAATTTCCATAGAATAAAATCCTGCCCCTATTGACTAGCTGTGTATTGTACAGGAAGTTTCAAGCAGAAGCAGGAAATCAACTCACATCTTTCAAATCCCAGACCAGTCACTTAATTCTGTTTCCCACTCTTTGTCTATGAACATTGTGCACACTCTTCAGCAAAGAGGTGCCTAGCGCACTTTTGGGTGACTGTGTTTGGGCATATAAACCCCACACGGGGGAACCAAGGGATAACGAGTAACTCCACCCCTTTGTGTGTGTGGATAAACAGACTCCTGTTGAGACTTTGAAGGGGCAGAGGCCACAGTAGGAAGTGACCCAGGAAGCAGGCTTGATGGTATCCACCCCCAGGCCACATACCCAGCCTGCCATTCACAGGGCCATGGGTTGGAACCTGGTAGAACAGGAAGGGCCTGGATTCCCCTTCCATCAGCCCTGCAGACTCTCGCCACTGGGTGATACTTCCAGGCTCAGAAGCAGAACCTGTGGACAATGACACATACAAAAATAATAGAAGCAAAGCATTTTTACTGTGGGTCCTCTACATAAGTCTGGTAACACAGAAGTTCTGGGAGTATGCATATTTTTCCCTTGGGAAATAATTACAATTTTATGGAAGGAATAAAATCAATTCTTTTAACTTAGACTTGTGAATATCCAGAGAATGCCCCTTGCCCAGTCACTCAAAGATTGTATATGAGTAACAGCAGCAGAGTGTGTTGAGACAATAGTTTTTCATTCATTAGCATCTGGAGAATCATTATGTGCGGACTGTGTTGGTAGTAACTTCTGCCAAACATTTCCCATGAAGCCAAGCATTTGTGTGTGTGTTCAGATTCTGCCTCTTGTTAGAATCCCACTGGTATGGTGTTACAGGGGAAGCCAGATGACTCACTAGAAAACCTCTCCAATCCAGGTAATTCTGTTCAAAGTGCACATTCAACAGTCACTTTTCCTATATATTCTTTAAGAAAAATGGTCACTCCCCATGCCCACAGTTGAAATTTGCTGTCAGTTAAACTCTATTTGGAGGCTAGTAAACTGCTGTGCATTTTGAACATTCCTTGGCAAAAATACTAAGCACACAGCAGAACCGCCCTGCTGTGCAGAAGACCAGCTGGGAAAAAAGATACATAACGTGGATGTTAAAATAGTCAGAACAGGGCCCCTCGTTGATAACAGCAGAGTGCTACAGCCAAATACAGCTATTGCCGCAGGATTCTATTGATTTAAACTGGACAAAACTGTGGTGCTTTTATCAAACAGTTTTGTGGCTACTCAGCAGTCCGTGTCAAGCCATAGGCAGAGATTTTCAAGAAGTTCCTGGCACCCAGTGAGCCAGAGACAACTGGTTATTATACCAGGCAAATCGCTCAAATCACTTAACAGCATGCCTGCCTCAGTCAGATGGAAAGCACATTCACATTATGCGGATTATACTGCCAGCCAGCACAGCAGAAAGATTAGGCCTCACAATTTACCAGGTAGTGTTTAAAATCTATTCCCCAGCTAAAGGATATAGCTGACAGTTCACACTCTGGAGTCAAGTTAATCTGTAACATTATCCACCCATTTTGCACTGAGCAGTCCCCAAAGCAGTTTGTAATATGCATATGAACTGAACCATTGTTGTGATCAAATTTTAAATACCCTTGTGAAATGGGGAAAAAGGGAAGATAAAATAAAACCCTGCTGCTCTGGTACTGAAGATTGACAGCAAAAGGAAAAATATTGCTTCAGTGAATGCATGGCTTTGGCTACGGTGGATGCATTAAGTTGCTGGTGGGACTTTCTAGTCCCTCTTCTAATGCATGGCTAATAGCTCAGCATTAACTGTGTAGAGTTCTAGATGAAGCTTTCCCGTTCCAGAATATTATGAAATTATGGTGGTGTGAAATTAGAATGATAGTCATTGTAAATTTGTTTTGGACAAGGACACTTGGTTAATATAACTCATAAGTGTAGCTCAGTGTCTAACAGTTGCTCGCTGCTGCTGTAGCCGCAGAGCAATGGCAATACATATTCCATTTTCTGCAGTTGATGGCTTTTTAAACTCACTATTTATTGTACCAGGGATCACACATTTGTATGAAAGCGAAAAGAAAAAAAGAGCACATGGAAACAATTGCCATTATGGCAAAAAGCAGAAAACAACACATGCTAGTTCAGTACCTCTGCTGGCATGATGCCCTCTTCTAGAGAGGCTGACACCATAATTAATTATATCCATTTGTTTCATAGTAGTGAAATTCAGTATTGGCTTTACTGTGTACTCAGAGTTGATCCCATTTGTAAAACTATATAATTCACTTTAATAACCTGAACACCAGAAGTGTGCCATGAGATTAGTAACAGCTTCTGTACTTTATGACTATACTGTTAAATTAAAGAGCTCTCTGTTGGTGTAGTCCCTAAACACAGAGGCGAAATAAAAAAAAAAATAAAAATGAAATTTTATCTATGTAATTTGTATTATATACTGCTAATGTGCTAGTCTCCTCACTGCTTTCTTAACAGTTAACTTTTTCTTATCAATGCCATGGGAACCCATCTAGGGAGATTCCAACACTATGAGTGAATTAGAAGGAAAAGTAGGGTTTTGGTTTTTGTTTTGTGTTGTAAATTTCAGGTGGTCATGGAACAACAAAAGTTTGTAATTTGGGCTTCCTTGAAAAAGAACAGAAAAACCTAGGACACTTTTTTCCCTTTTCATGTGGTATATTGAAAACCTTTACTGTAAGGAATTGCATCTATGCAGCTTGTTTGACCTGTATTTAAGAAGCATATTGAATCAGACTACTGATCCAAGCAAAGAGAAGGGACAGGATTTGTATAGGAGCAAGACTGATTAACTAGCATTGCCATTATTTGGCAACATCTTCTTTTTTCCCCTAGGCTGAACCAGGGGCATCCCAAGGAATGTAGTCATTCAGGCCTTGACCCTGTGAGTTACTCCACGCAGGCTTAGCAGTCTGTTTGCATAGAGCAGATCACAGGAGCCTTAGGACTGAAAAGATTTAAAAAAAAAAAAAAAAAAAAGCAGCAGCGGACTTTGTCTGTTGATGTATTTGCAAGAATATTCTGTATATATTAAATCTGACATGAAGTTAGCACAGATTTTTAATATAAATTTGATTTGAACAGATTCAAACAAGTTATTTAGGTCAAATTAAAACAAGCAAAAAACAAAAAAAAACCCACATAGATTAAACTTGTAAAGAGAAAGCTACAGGACTTTCCACGCCTAGATACTGCTGTTGAAGTTTCATCTTATTAGAACTAGCTTCATAGTTGTTGCAAAGCCTATAAATACTGCTGCAGAATCAGAAGCCAAACCACTAATTTAACAATAGTAAGTCATGAGTTGTTTTTTTAATGGATTTGTTCACTATATTGTGGGAGTCTATTTTTTTAAATCTTCATATATTTTATACTCAACTAAATATAATTATAAATTCTGACACAAATATAATTTACATAGCAATTGGTCACAAAACATAATTCATTAATATGCAATGATGTGCTAATTTGGACAGTGCCTAGAGCAATTGTAAACTTCATTTTGCTTTTAGATGGACATTTTGTTACAGAGCAAATATAACTGTGTATAATTGTATTAATCAGACTCAAACAGTGTTTGAACTTCAAATCTATAGTGTTCGTTATTTCTGATCTAGAGCTTGACAAGAGGAGTTGGTTAAGGCCAAAGAATTCAGTGCTGCCTTTTATTACATTTTCAAATATTATTATAATCCTTCACTCTTTATACTATTAGAAGGACCTGCACAGTTTAAGATGAGACTTCTTTGTCAATTTGCCCTTGAGTTATGAAATTTGGCATTATATTTTCTGCAAAGCTGTTACCTGGTCAATTTAAGGCACCCCTACCCTTTCCCTACTGAGGGATTGGGGTGTAAGGCACCTAACCTTTCCCACAGGGGTCAGGGAGAAACCTGGTCAATTTAAGTATCCGCCCATACCCACGAGGCTTTGGGCTCTTTGGGTCTGTGTGAACTTTTCCCAATGAAAGAGCTTTGCACAGCTGTGCTCTAAACATCTATTTATCAGCAACACACACAATACACATGCCAAGCAAATCTCTTATGGTCACCACTTCCAATATACAGACAAATTTCTCCTGATGGCCAGTCAGGATCCACTCATCTGGGGGTTCCTGGCAATGCCCCTGCACGTCACGGTCATGAAGAGGGGTCAGAGTTCCAGCCGCTTGATGTTGATTTGCAGTCCAGAAATGGTTCCCAAAGAGCATTGTTTTTCATTTACATTATATAAGTAAAACTAGTTCCCTCCTTCAAATTTACTAAACTATCACATTATCCCACAGTCCTAAGTAACAAAAATGTTAAAAAATTACATTCTGGCACCTATGTGTCCTCCTTGCTCCCCTAGTTTACATTTTATCTTTCATGCCCAAATTGTAATTTAGTTGTGACGTTCTGTGTTTATGCTGATGATCAGCACAAAAATGCTGGTCAGAGCTTTCTGTCTCCTTCCTAATTTCCCAATGCCTGCGTGTCTCTACTTTACAATCTTGGTGGTTATAACACTTATTAGGGACATTCCTGAAGAGGGTGTGCTTTATCAGCAGCAGAACATTCTTTTTTTCCTTTTCTTCCTCCCCCGCCCCTCATTTTAGTGGTGAACTCCAAGGGGGCGGGGGTTGATCAGGTCTCAGGTCAACAGTGATGCTCTATGCAGCACAGTGGAGATGAAGTGAAGTTGTAGAAGAAAAAGCAGTAGGTTCATAGATCAAGGAGAATGGAAGCATTAAAGAAATTGGGCAAAATTCTTCTGTGTTGTTCCCGTTAAATCCTCAGAATATGTGGAAATAATGGATAGCAATATTTGCCTACTTTGTCCATTTGACCACCCGAGGGACTTTGAACAGGAAACTGATTCCTTTTTGCTTTTTTACATAGATAATTTCAAACCTGGTGTAAGCAGGATTGAATTCAGTAGACCATTACCTGCTCCCATCAGGCCTGAATTTGGCCTGGGCCATATTATGGGGTGATACCTGGAAGCTCAACATTTGAGAGTTAGCTTCAGGATCATAGATTTCTCAACTTTGTGTAGTTGATCAAGGCTGCAGTGGCAAAGCTGCGGGCAGGGGAGAGGGTGGGGAGACTATTGTAATCAATAATAAGAATCAAGACTGATGGCCAAAAACTTCAAATTCTGCCCAGCTCATGACGACATATGGCACTGTGCACTTTGAAAGTGTAAACTGCAATGTGCTACAAATGGAAGTTGTCTGGAACTGTGATGCTTTAAGGCAGGGGTCGGCAACATTCGGCACGCGGCTCGCTAGGGTAAGCACCCTGGAGGGCCGGGCCAGTTTATTTACCTGCTGACG
>NW_020664369.1:14338842-14342729 GCF_002925995.2 Terrapene triunguis | reverse complement strand
AAGGTTGAGAAAGGATCACATAATCTAAAATAGTTACACTACTACTTTTTTAGGTGCTGAATAGTCTTGTCACCAAACATTGACTGTCTAGCACTGCCAAAGACCGATGAGCTAAAACAGACAGAGCAATGTCTAAGGCAGGGGTCGGCAACGTTCGGCACCCTGGCGGGCCGGGCCAGTTTTATTTACCTGCTGACGCGGCAGGTTCGCCCGATCGCGGCCCCCACCGGCCGCGGTTCGCCGTCCTGGGCCAATGGGGGCGGCGGGAGGCAGCGTACCCTGGCGAGCCGCGTGCCGAACGTTGCCGACCCCTGCTTTAAGGAGAGCTTGTCCATATCATGTGATTATTTCCCCTCACAGCCCTTTAAAATGTTTTTGTACCATGCAGTTATTTTGTCAGGAGAGAATGAAAAAAGAAATTAAGAGCGAGCAAAGACACATGCACTGCAGAGATGCCCATACCACCAAGAAACAATTTGGGAAGTCAGCAAACAGATACCTGCAGTTCACAGCAGGTTACAGTGGAAAATTACTACCTGCTGAGGAAAGGAAAAGCTTGTCTCACTGTAGGTGGACATGGTGGAAGTAGGTCAAACATCCACAGGTGTCTGATCACTGTGGATATGTTAATACCTATACCTTGCTCATGCATTGTTTTTCAAAGTGTCTTCAGTAGTGGACTTCTTGCAGCTTGCCAACCATCTGTCATTTCTCAGAATGTATGTGATTGCAGGCTTTTTGCAGTGTGCTGACCAGTGCTCATTATTCAATCTGTGCCATTGATACCTGACCTTTTGCAGTGAAAAATACCTACAGTATTATGCATACATGAAAGGATGTGTCATGAAAGTCTCTTATGTGAAAACAAATCTTGTTTCAAGATAGAGCAGGTACATGGGACCAGATTTGGTAAAACAACATTGTTAGTGAAGTAACAAAGAAGCACAATCATAGGTTATAGAGCTTTCTAATATGTAAAGAGATTCTGCAAAGCGCATCTTTTCAATATTCATTGTAATTCTACAAAACACAGTTATGTTACAGCTTGCATAAGCCTTGGCAATGAGCTAGTGATCAACAGGTGTTGTGCACTGAGAGAGAGAGAGGGATCAAAGGAAGGTAGAATTTTTTGATACTGTGAATAACACAGTGAGTGAATGCATGTATCCTCGTGTTTAACATCATTGGGCTTTTGGATTGGTGTGGAAAAAACAAATTCTAATTATCTGCCTTTTATACTGTAATGCCAAAATCTTATTTCATATGGTCAGGGGATACAGACTACAATATGATTTCAATATTACCTGCCTTTAATATGTGATAAGCTTTTACATTACAAAACTTGTCAGAGTTCTGTAATTTTAGGCCAATATCTTGAACATCTCGTAAGATGATGGTGCTTTTAAATCTAAAACCTGCCCTTGATTCAGCCTTATACCCAAACTCTCTCCCTAGACACAGGGGTTCCCAAACTTGGTTTGCGGCTTGTTCAGGGTAAGCCCCTGGCGGGCCGCAAGACGCTTTGTTTACCTGCGGTTCACCATTCCCCGGCCAATGGGAGCTGCAGGAAGAGGTGGCCCGACCCACACTGCTTCCCGCACCTCCCATTAACTGGGAACAGCAAATCGCAGCCGCTGGGAGCAGCCGTACCTGCGGACACTCAGGTAAACAAAGTGTCTTGCGGCCTGCCAGGGGCTTACTCTGAACGAGCTGCGAACCAAATTTGGGAACCCCTGCCCTAGACTAACCTTAAGTGATATGCCAGAACCAGCTCCTCTGCAAATCACTTATATGAAGAGACCGAGCCAATTTCTGTGCTGGTATAAATGGGTGAAATTCCACTGACGTCATTGGAACTGCACTTTACATTTCAAGTAAAGAAAGTCTGCTTTACACAACTGACCTTTCAGATCTATTCTAATGTGATCCAGATGAGAAAAGGAAAGCTTCCCCTTCCAGGGTTCATTAGTTCAAACCCTGGTACTTTTTATATATTCTTCCTCCGCATAAAAAGCCATCAACAAAACAAAAATAGACCCGAGGAAATGTATCTTCAAGGTCCAAGCCAGGCTAGTGTTAGACCTTGTCTAGTGCTATGTATCCACACACCATTAGTTACATGAGATTTTCAAACAGCAGTATGCCATTGTTTTCTGCTCCTGTTTCTTCACACAGCCAAAAATTGTGTCTGGTGAACACTAGCCTTCCCCAATTTACTTTCCAAATGAGAGATGCAAGCTTGACGTGGTAAAGCTGCCAGCAGCTACAGCAGGCTGGGGGCACAGCTTAACTGACTGCCACTAAATGAAGAGAGAACGCTAATGGTTACAAGTAATATTTCTGCAGTAATGAGAACGTTGCATTGACACACTCATGTTGCTCTGTGACAGACTACCACATTTTATAGAGATGGCAGTGCATTTACTATTCTCTGCCCCCACCACCCACACAACCCAAATGTCCTAATGCAGTATACAAGCTGACTTGGCTGAGAAATTCTATGCTTCTTCCATTCCCATTCAAAATAGGAGAGAATTGGGCCTGGTGGAAAAATGCCGTCCAGCTACAGCTGAAAGCCAGGAGTGCCACTAAACTAACATAGAACAATAACTAGAAAAATGTCTTTGCATGGATCATGGTAATTGCTGAGTCATGGTGTTAATATATTAACATGACTGCGTTACCCATTTTTGTTTTGCTTTGGTGTGTTATTTTTTTAACATAATTTATAAAAGAGAGATGGGAGGAGATGAGAATAAAAGGTAACTATTCCAGTGGATGCAGCATACAGGGAACCTGCTGAAATAAATGCTGGACTGCAGCCACTGTCTCCCGTAGGGTAAACAAGCAGATTTTATCCAGGAAACCCTGGGATGGAGCTGAAGCAAAGAAATGTGGGGAAATACAGGGTGCAGCTGAACTCCCTGTTCAAAATGACTAAGAGATGTTGTTTAATGGCTACAGTAAATGTTCAGATATAGAACAAAATGGTCCTTACCATGTCTACTGTATAGACAGAAGTTCAATTTAGCAATATGATCATGTTCACCATTATTTTCAATTCTTAGGAAGGCTAGGTCTACACTACAGCGGGGGGTCGACCTAAGATACGCAACTTCAGCTACGTGAATAGCGTAGCTGAAGTGGCGTATTTTAGGTCGACTTACCTGGCTGTGAGGACGGCGGCAAACCGACCGCTGCCGCGCCGCCGTCAACTGCGCTACCGCCTCTTGCCGCGGTGGATTTCCGGAGTCGACGGTAGAGCCATCAAGGATCGATTTTATCGCGTTTTCACTAGACGCGGTAAGTCGATCCCCGATAGACCGATTGCTACCTGCCGGATCGGCGGGTAGTGAAGACATGCCCCCTTAAGTGACTAGCTGGCTTGGCAGGGATGCAGGCCAGCTATGGAGAAATAGGAGACAGCAGCTGTTTGCTTTCCAAGGGAAAGGAAAACACCTTGTTTGGAATGGTAGGGCAACTGCAGAGCTACCTACCTAACCACTGTCCACCAGATACAGATGTCTTGTCATAAATAAATGTAGAGCAATGAGGTGGGAGGGATGCAGTGTCATGAGTTGGGCCTGGAGAAAGAGGGTTGGAGAGGTCAATGTTTTATGCTAAACAAGGATAGTTTTTAATGTGTAGGGGGTTCAAGACTATTTTTATCCTGTTTGCTTAGCATAAAGTCATTGATGATGTTTTGTTTTCTTAAAAAAAAAAAATGACTACTAGAAAAACCTATTGGAGATTTTCACAAGGGAATATATTGTATATACTCCTTTGTTCTATCTTATTTTTGAACCACTCAAAATATTTTTTTCATGATAGGGCCCATAGACTGTAGGTGACATTAATTGTAATATACGTTACTGTAGGTGACATTA
>NW_020664369.1:14334949-14338832 GCF_002925995.2 Terrapene triunguis | reverse complement strand
ACTGTAGGTGACATTAATTGTAATATACGTTACTGTAGGTGACATTAATTGTAATATAAGTTACTCGTTGGTGGACTGGCTTCAGAGTGAGTGTAAAATGGTGATATCTGCATGCCAAAGGAGTGAAAGGCTGGGATTATAGCAGATGAGGAGCTGAGATCAAGCAGACCCTCCCTGTATGATTTTATTTCCCCATTGGTTGCTTTTCCTGCTACAACCTGGATCCTGGTGTCCCAGCCCCTCGGTATATAAGGCCCTGGCTAAGGAAACCATTTAAACATGTGCTTAAGAACTTTCCTGCATTAGGATATTCTCTTGAAATGGGGCCTAAATGACACTGGTTTAAACACTCACTCACAGCAGCATACACATCACTTGCACACAATTTATGTCACCTCTGAATTTGGCCTTGTATGTCTGTGCTAAATTCCTAGCTTTATTGGCTCCACAACACTTCCAGGGTAGTGATGTGGAAGGGTAGAAATATTTCCTCCTCCTCCTCATATTTATATTTCTAAGAAGAAATAATAAACTTTATTTTTCTAGGCGATATATAACTAGTATATTTTCATAATGACTACTTGTTGTTTACTGGGAGATACATTCAGCCTGGTTTTTCATTCCATACTTGTGGTTATCTCATTTGCAAAATTATCTGTTTAACAATCTTGGCATTGAAATCTAATTCAGGACTAGTGGCAACATTGCCCCTTATCTCTTGAAGACACCAAGCAAACAACCAGTGGTGTATATTTGGACATGGTAGGTTTTTTTAAACAAAATTTTTGAAAGTATAAAACATGTAGGTATTGACTGGATATTAATTGTTTCACCTGCTTAACAGATACTGCGGATAAATGGCAGGACACTGTCAACACAGAATTTTAGGTGGCACAAATTATAGAGCCCATGTCATATTTTGTGTGCAAAAAGTTATGGTCAGAGTACACACACAAAATGAGTTGGAATTGGTTGGATGCTGCTAGCTATTCTTCACTGTAGATCTAAACCATAATCCATAAAGACTGTTAGAGCCTCTGAGTGGAGGTTAGGTGATAGTGGTGACTGTTATCCTAAGAAACAGATCGTAGAGTGAGTGACACCTATAAATGTGCAGGCTGTGTTGCTTCATTGACAAGATGCTAAGCCCTTCTGACACTAAAGTAGAAAGGCAGGTGTTTTTGACACAAAAAAGTAATATTGAAACTATGCCTCAAGCCATTTGGAGAGGAAGAGCCAATTTTTCAAGTAAAAGTAACTAAAAAACTAAATTGGGATATACATGTAAAAGCTCAACAGCTTTCCCATCGATGTAATTTTGGTGAGTTCTAATGACTTTCTTATATCTGTAGAAGTAGCAGATCACCTTTCAGGGAAAAATTTAATTTTCAGGGCTTGAGAAGATTGGTAGCTTTGCTCTGGAAACCTTATGCTGTTCATTTCCAAGGCAAATGAAATGGCAAGCGGCATTTTTGGCTTCTTTGATAACACCCATTATATTTGACGGTGGAATTCTTCAATTACCTTTATATCTGCCTTAAATATAGCATGAAGTTAATCAAGTGTTCACATACCACATATTATAATTGTAATTAGCAATGTCAGGTTTAGAGATTCATGTGGCCAACAGGGAAACCACCATAGTGTAAAAACCAATTTAATGAGTATACTTACTTTAAAATCCATTATCACTTCAACAGATTACTTTGTTTAAAAGGGTATTAAAACTAATAGCATTTAATCTACTTGCTTGAATGTGGTGGTAGTTTTCAGAAGCCAATGAAACTAAAGCTTCAATAATCGAGCACTTCCAGATGGTTAAATTTGCAGTGCAATTCTTTCTGAGAGAAATTGAGTTCCTATCTCTTTTGCTGTTTTCAAATTATAAAAACCTATTTATTTTTATTCTGGATGGAAGTAAGTTATGAAACAATACAAACAGCCTCATATTATCCACATAAACAAAATCCACTGAAGCCCACCTAAACAAATGATGAAAGGAATAACACTTAAATTCTGTGGAAGACGATACCAGGGTAAATACATTGCATATCTCTTGCACTGAAATGAGATGGTCCACTAGATTTAGTTATTTTGAATAAAACAAAATTCTTGTTTGTCAGGAATAGTGGTTTTTTGAAATGAAAGAACCTGCTGGTTTATTGGTGGCTGAGGTTTCTTTTCTTTTCTTTTCTTTTCTTTTTCTTTTCAGGTCATTAGCTTATATGTACTAATGCAATAATAGAATATTTATCTTGCAAACTGTCTTCACATAAATATGACAGCTCTTTATATATCTTCTACAGTACGTCTTTTCAAAAACCTTCAGCACAGAATCTTGAAATCTACCCTAGTAATCAATGTTGGCTTATGTAAATAATGCATTTTTTTGTATCCCATCCTTCTTTGCTTCTCCTTTCTCCATCTTTCCCTCCCCTTCCATTTGCTTGGTCAGGAAGCTTGTCTTGTCAACTGGTTTCTTCTTCCACTAGGGATATGGTCCTGGAGTGCACATCTTTTGGGAGAGCAATTTATTACTGTAGTAGAACCCCTCTCTCAATAATAATGCACCCTTGAAATGTGGCTACTGTGTACCATTTACCTCGTCTATTGCTGAAGTGTCCCCTGCTAGAAATAAATTTTCCTATACTATAACAGATCATCAATTAGAAGGTAGAACTAGTTCAGTATCAGTGCTGAAGAATACATGTGGTGTATAGATAATGTTATTTAACTAGTTGATATCCTCTGCATGTAATATATCAGATGTCCATTCACCATACAGTGGATACCACTTACCAAAATATTTGTAAATATTTATTTAGTTACTACATTCACAATTGTCAGTGTTAAAAAGTCAACTTTTACCAAGTTACCACATGGTGATATTAGTTACCACAGTTTACCCTTAGATTTGGAATAGGAAATACATGTTTTAACTACGGCTAAATGATACTCTTCTATGACTACACTGTGTATGCTCTTGAGTTCATATGATTTGCTGCATTGTCTATGATGCCGAAGCAAGGTTATATGGAATGTGATTATATGCAAAAGGCTGATACCCGTTTCTGGTGTGCAGCATACAGTCCAGAAACATCATGATTCAATTAAAAGCAGCAAAGAGTCCTGTGGCACTTTATAGACTAACAGACGTATTGGAGCATAAGCTGACATGCATTTAATGAACTGGGTATTCACCCACGAAAGCTCATGCTCCAATACCTCTGTTAGTCTATAAGGTGCCACAGGACTCTTTGCTGCTTTTACAGATCCAGACTAACACGGCTACCCCTCTGATGATTCAATTAAGAATTCTGGAAGTGTAGAGGATCCTAATTTTTTTGAGTTCCATTAAGAGGATAGTTTGTTAGTTTTATTATTATTATTATTTATTAATATCATTGTTAAATGTATATGAAAATGACAGAAAAAATGACATCAAAATGATTAACAGTAGTCTCTTAATCACAAACGATGCAGCTGTGTGTTGGATGTATTTTTTTCAGTATGCAAGGTAATTTATATTGTTTTGTCCTTAAGAAAGTGATTTCAACTCTTCAGTTCATATACAGTGTTTCAGATGAGGGGAATTACCTTAATCAGAGTGAACTAATATATATGACCCAAAACTTTTTTCTGGGAGCTCAGTTTAGGCTCAGATGGCAGTACTGTAAACCCAGGATCAACTTTTCATAGAGTAAGCTATTCACTTGTGCATGTAATTCATTGTCTCCTTTTTCTGTTTTTATGATATCCACTATTTATACATCTGTGCTGGCCATCATCTTGGTTGATAGGATTGAACTGAAGACCTCCAGAGCTAAAAGCACAAGTCCCAGCAGTTTGATCTAAAAAGACAACCTCTGTACTTTGGGGTTGT
>NW_020664369.1:14197714-14331949 GCF_002925995.2 Terrapene triunguis | reverse complement strand
CCCAGGGCTCCGGCCGCCCTCCCCCCCGGCGCCCTGCCACCAGCGGCCGGGGGGAGAGCGGAGCCCCTGCCGGGGCTCGCCCCCCTCCCCCCGGGGCTCCGGCCGCCCCCTCCCCGCGGCAAAAAAGCCAGAGCCGGCCCTGGCTTCCAGTAAATTGAATGGAACTTTTTTGCTTGGATAGTTGAATACGCTGAAGATAGAACCTCACTAGCTTTGTATGATCTTATATTTTTTTACTCCCTTTCCCTGGCTAGGTTTTAAAAGATATGTATGTATCCTGCACCTGAATCTCTTTGTCTGGTACTGAAGTACAGATACTTGTGGGCTGAAATTCAGCAAGAAACAGTGCCCAACAACACTGTGCCACAGTTGAGAACAAGTAATGAAGTATATCTTATTTATGCAAGAATTTGTCTAGTTGAGCACTGACTGATTTTTGTCCCTTTTTATTTTAGACAAATGATGACATATTTGCTAACATTTCTGTAGGCAGCAGCAGTGCTTCATTAATGGTGGGAAGTTTATGTAAATTATTATTAATTTTGTAAATGAATGCCTAGCTGCCACAGCGATGGGCACGCTATAAAGTAATCAATCATGCTGCACAATAAATGAAGATTTGTAACACTGGGAATATCTGTGGCCAACTTTTAATTACTCAGATTGAAGTTTGGCGAGGACAGGAGGGCTAACGTATTCCCTCTGAAGCACCCGGCATTGTTCACTGTCAGAAGACAGGGTACTGGGCTAGATGGACCTTTGGTCTGACCCAGTATGGTCATTCTTATGTTCTCTACTATTATGAAAAATATCATGGGATTTTAAATAATCACCAGTTTGTCTTTCTTTCTTATCTGAAATCTGGCACTTCCGGCATCAGAGCAAACTCAGTCACTATGCTGAAGCTTTCTAAATTAGCTGAGCGAGAAGAGCATCTACAGTACATAGGCTTGACTGCTTTCCAGCTAAGTACTTCCCAAGCCAGACACTGTATAGTTGTTGGGATCTGATGAGCTCACAGGCCTTTGGTTAGTACATTTCCCATTTAAGGGCATGATCCTATAGCCATTGAAGTCAATAGAAAATCTCCCATTGACTTCAATAGTGCAGGATCCAGACCCTAACACATTTCCCCATGAAAGTGAACCTTTAATGATGCAAACAGGAACTCTTTTTCATGTTCTTTAATCACAAACCATAGACATTTATTTTAATTTAAAACAAATTGGTAATATTCAAGTCCGTTTATCAGTTAGAAATGAATTTAATCTGATGACAAACTCAACCATTTAAAAATCATACAAATTAAATGTGATTAAAGTACTCAATATTATCACCTAAAACTATTAAGTCTATTGAATAAGGTGATGACTTCAGTTATTTTAATTCATCCAAACACACTTAAATATCATCCCATCATTGCCCCACATATAAAATTTAGACCTTTCTCAATTGCATTTAATTGAAGGTCAGTCAGTTTTGTAAATAAACATACTAATATTTTAACCAGATTATTCTATATAAAGTAAGCCCCGTACAATCAGCCAGTTAAATTTATGTGCTTAACTCATTGAGTACTCTTCTTCTCAGACTGGGCCTTCAGGGTAGACTGCTACATGAGAGATGTTGAGTGTTCTCAATTTCTATTGATGCCTCTGGTAATGGAGAGCACGCAGTACCACACAAGAGTAGATTATACATTAACAGTTCTTAACAGAAACTCTGCATAAAGTTACGGAGCCAGATCCTCTGGTATACTAGGGAATCTTTGCTCTGATTTACCTGTACAAACTGACTTAAAGATGACTTACCTGGACACTGAGATTTTGCTGTGCAAGGGATCCTTAAATAATCTAGAGCGACTGTAGCTGCTATGTGGCAATAGCTCCCCCTCCCCCATGGTGGGTGCAAGAGGGATAGCTAGGTAAGCAGGCATGGCCAAGGCATCTCTGCATCTCAGTGGACCTCATTACAGCCCATTGAGACCATATGCAGTCACTGCAAATTTATAGCCAGCTGCTCTAATTTGCACCTGGGATTGGCCATGGTACAGAGCAATCCCAAGGTTACAAGAATGCAAAGGTGGCC
This sequence comes from Terrapene triunguis, assembly GCF_002925995.2. Classification (NCBI taxonomy): domain Eukaryota; kingdom Metazoa; phylum Chordata; order Testudines; family Emydidae; genus Terrapene; species Terrapene triunguis. The sequence continues at coordinate 14,329,861 of NW_020664369.1, read as the reverse complement.
TAAATCAGGCTCCCTTGCATGCCTCTTTCTTCGGTTCTATATTGGAGTTGGATAAAGATCTGGGACTATCCATTCAATTTGAGTCTCGAGACACTATAGTTGGTAAAGTCCATTGAGTTGTACTGGTGTAAAATTGGTTTAAGTGAGAGGAGAATCAGGGCCTACAAATTCAAATGCAACTGTTGCTGAAAAAATGTACCTCAACAAACTTAAACCCAGCAATCCAATTCATATTATATTTTTATTTGCACTAGTGGCTTTCTCTGAGGTTGATAATCTGTAATGGCTGTAAAAAATAATACCCTGCATTTGTACATAGTGCCTTTGGTACAGAAGAAGATGTACTAAGGTATGTCATAGATTGTTAGAATGCATTACACCTTTGGTTTGGCAAATACAAACCAATTGACTGGGATATACATGTGACCTAAAATGGGTTTTCCTTTTCACCATGTAGTGACTCAGTATATGTTTACATTATCACCCCTCACTGAAATGCAGTTAATGCTGGGATGAAACCTGAGTTGCACCATCAGCACCAGGAGAAGAATTTATAGTTTACACAACCAAAACTAGAGTGAAAATTTAGAGTTAACTCATCACTGGTACAAAGCCATAGTAATAGGGATTTACACAGTAACCTAAAGCAATGTTATTAGGTATGTAATATTTCCCCACAACCTGTAAGCACTCTTGCAACTACTTTGCAGCCAGGACTTAAAATTCACAAGTCAGAATAGTGCCTGCTGCATGCTCCTTAGACTTGGTTTTGAGCTGGTGCATCTGTGTTGTTTGCAGTACCATCGGCTACACCCAGTCCCTTCCCTGGCCAACCATAACCGCACTAATCAAAGCCTTGGTGTTGACCCTCATAGATTGTCTCCTCCATATAGAGGCCCTGTGATGATTTCACGGATTTAAACCTTGCTTACTCACACAAAGGATAAGACAGCATTTCCCTGCTTGGCCAGGTCACCATTCCTAATATCCCCATTCTTGCAAACAGTGCTGTGGAATGTGTAATGACCAGGAGTGTTCAAGACTCCTGTATGACACTATCTCTTCCAAAACATAGTACAATACCTTCATCCCCATGATGATCCATAGGCATAGTACTACATAAAAGGATGAACACTGTCACCTGTTGAGTCAGGTATATCACTTCAGTTAACTTTTTTAAAGCATGAAATCTGTGAGTTAAAGTGAAACGACTCAAAATAATGAATCAAAATAACATAATATAGAAAATCTTACAGCAAAATGGCACTATTAAGACCACGATCCCTTCTCTAGAATTAGATCTGATACCTGCAAGTTAACCTTAGATGATCCTGCCTTCCAGAAATGTAGCTGGATGTACCACAATTTGGTGTGTCTAGTGTATTAAGTTTTTGGCTTGTTTCAATGGGTATTCTAACAAGTATCATGATTTAGATATGTGTAAGGCTGCATATGTTTTTTAAGTGACACAGAACTGTTTTAATATCTAATCTGATATGAGTTTACCTTTCTCCTCCCCTCTCTTAACTGTTTTCTACACACCAAGGACAAAATTCAAGATCTGAACTAATAAGCCCTTCATTATAATTTTCAATGCTGCTTTTTTTATTCCTTTGAAATCTTGATAACAGTTATAACACCTTGTCAGGCATTCAGGAACTTCCATCTGTGCAGCATAGTGGGTTTGTGAAATAAACCCATCTGTACAGCTGATTAAAAATTGGATGTAGTTCACGTTTTGTCTTTGCTATGAAAGAAGCAATATTGCTGCAGTGGTTGTTGATGTAAGGGCTGGGTGTAGAGTGGAATGCACAAGGCTAATGGAACAAAATAGCTTTTAGTGTATTCATTTGTATTTAATAATAGTTAAAAATAAAATCAGGACAAATTAAGTGTGACAAGCAAGACCAATTAGAAAGACTGCAAGTTCGTATTTGCAGTTGTTTCATGCATGCAATGCTTGTTATTAGTGCCATTTCAAATGTGTGTAAAACAGCAAGGTGAATCCAGTGCTGATAGCATCTTATTCTTACTTTCTTTCTTTCAGCAGTGTTTCTAAATGTCTGACTGAAATGTAAATCTTCTTGCCTCATTTCTTCTTTTGTTTTGTTTGACATCTACTTTTGCTATAGGCCGTCTCTGGTAATATATTTTCAAAAGGGGTGAGTCAGAGCCTACTTTTTCATAGGTGCAAAATAAATTGTAGATGTAAATCCTAGAAATTGTGCTTCTAGTTACTTGATTTACACTCACAATCAGGCAGCTATAGAGAGACAATTCCTCAGATTTGAACCCACAAACCCTTGGGGCAGTGCTTAATATGTAATGAAAGAGGTGCTGGAGCGCAAGCAATTTTTTTACTTTTGTAACTGACACAGCAAGCCCAGAGGTGCCGGGGCTACGAGCTGCCAAACCTAGAGATGCCAGGGCTCAGCCCTGGCAATCCCTGGCACAAATCAAGCACTGCCCATGGGAGTAAGTGCAAATTTTGTGGGTGTAAATTGCACTTTCAACAGGGAGGCCAGTCTTTTTTTCTAAAAGAAATTAGCCCCAAATACACAAGCTAAAAAGGTTCAACATACTTGTCTGGTCTGAATGGGGCTTTGAGTTTTCACTCTCCTCCACAGACACTATCCTCATCACGCATTTAAACAGTGGGGCCCTTCGTCCATCTGAAAGGAGAAGGCAAGTTGCTCCCTTTAACTGCAGAGATGGGGGCTTGTCCTGCAGACTAGTAGGAAAGAGATCAGTGTCCCGCTCCCATATCCCCAAGAGGATTAGCTGTTCAAGTGAAGAAGCAGCTGACTGACCAGGTCACTGTACCTCAGCTGACTGGAAAGGGAGCAGATGTATACTCAGGGCAGTTCTGGGAAATCCCTCTTTACCCCAGATCAGGCTAGTGAAGAGGGAAGGAGGTGGTATGTGCCTGATCCCCCTTCGCTTATATACTCTGTATAGTTTTCTTTGAATAAATGTGGTCACATATCTTGCTCTTAATGTGCGTAAAAATGCAGACATACTTTCTTGCACAGAAATCTTCTCGCAGCTTTTGTGTGTCACAGTAGTGTTGTGGAGATCACTCATAATATTTTCAGGCTAGTAGGAGTTATCACAGTTTCTAAATAGATGGCAGAAGGTGTAATTTACTGAGAAAATATTGTTTACCTTTGGAGAGCCAACCTTCTTTGAGATAATTTCATCCTACAGGGCCAAGGAGCATATATTTTAGGGTTGCTTCTGAACCTTAGCCTCCTGTCTCAAGGCACGATTACTACTTTCTGAGCAACCAAAATATGTAGGTGGGGCTCTTATCCTGCAAAACGATTCACACTTATGCCTGCAGGGAGTTCCGTTGACTGGGGGGAGGGAGGGTCCGTGGAGTTATTCTGGCTTTACACCAGTGTAACTGAGAGTAGAACTTGGCCTTATGTCTTTAGATGAGATTTTTGCTAAGCTGTAGGTGCAAACAAAGCTGTGCAAACTGTCATAATTCATAAATTTTGAGCAGCAAAGGGTTTGGGTATAGCTGAAAAGATGCTTTTGTCAAGGCATTTACAGTAATCAGCAAAAAAACAAGACCTTAATTATAATGCAAATAGTAGTTGATAATTATACAGGATTGCAGTGTCATACTCCGAAAATAATATCCCATTTTAATACAGCAAGGGCCATACAGGAAGGAAGCTAGCTGCTCATGGAGAAAAGTAGTAGTTTGAATTAGATTTACTCAAAGAGACAAGATACATGTGTTTAAATGTTATAACAAACCTCCCTGGATGAATCTTTGTAAATATGAACACAGATTAAATACTGGGATGGGGGAAAAAACTATTGTAATTATACACAATAGAGTTGTGGTCCACTGAGTACTGTTTGGTTGAATATGGTTCATTTTAGTGCTTATGGTGATAATAACAATACGTCATTTGGTGTATTGTGAGTCCCCTCAAGGGATATGTGATATAACCCTGGGGTGAACAAAGCCCTAGTGTTGGTACCTGACTTAAACATGATAAATACAGCTGTTTCCTATATAAAATGAGTGTAACCAAAATATATACATAATATTTTTGAACTCCTAGGCTGTGTTTGGAGTTCCAACTTCAGTCTGTCCAGTTGTAGAGACTTGTTTCATTCTATTAAACATATTTTAAATTTTGCTGATGATTTTTCTCAAGGGCAAAATGTAATAATGCATAGGAAAAAATAGCTACATCACTTCTCCACCCCACTTTCTCCCATCTGCTTAAGGTATGTCATCTTTATCTTGTCACATGCATAGACAGTGACTCACTCAGGGATAGCCTACTCATTATAAGGTGTCTTTCCACTAAGTTATGTGAATACTTGGTGATTCATATGCTGGCTGCTGTAATAGACTAATATAGAGAGAGCTTTCTCATTCCATGTGGGGTGTATGACTGAAGTACACCAGGGAAGTACTGTACAGTAGAAAATAAAAGGAATTAATGTAAGCTATGTTGTAGGTAAGAACCTGTTGCCTCTTAGTACCAAAAGGTTAATTCTAGTTCTTTTAGGGATATGTGATCCTGCTGGAGTTTGTGTCAGGGCAGAGCCTAAGAGAGGATATTGGTGTATACCACAGTTGAGAGAACAGCTTTTGCTTTTGAATGATATTGACTTTAGTATGATGGGGACAAATTCACCCATTAGTTACACTGGTGTAACCCATTTATGTCAATAGGGTTGCACTGTGTAACTGAGAGGAGAATTTGGCCAAGCATTTCCATAGGGAAGATAAATAGGACAGTTTTATATAGAGCCTAATATTTTCAATGTAATATATCTAATCAAGCTGAATGTAGAAATGTTCCAGGTATCATTATTGTAATCAACTACATTTAAAGGGCTAAAAAAATTATTCCCCCCCCCCCTATATTTTATTTCAGGCAGACATTTCTTTTAGCCAACCCATTTGAACAGCTGATTCAAACTCATTAATGTAACAGTATTACAGTAAAAGTCATGCTGATAGCAATTGGTTCATTAGTAACTGCATCCAGAAGGCATACAGAAGTAGTTAGAAGCAACTGACAATCCTGGCTTCTAATGCAATGCACTGATAAATAGTTTAAGAGGGTTTTTTTGTGATTCCTCCAGTAGTGTGAGGGACATTTAGAAGCTGTGCAGTGGGGAATATGTCTTCCAAGAGAGCTAGTGAATCACTGAGCTCTTACTTACAAGGATCAAATTCTAAATCAGTTGCCATCTAAATCAACCATGTTTATGCTTATCCTCCTCAAACATAGTAAACTGGAATGCCTAAAATAAATCCCCATGGGCCATAGCAGTTCATTGACTAAGTCTGATGCATGCAGTCATTACGCAGATGAGGCCTATACAGAATTTGAAATCTCAGATCCAGTAACTGAATAAGTTGATATAAGGAATTTGGTCTGAGACAATTTACAGTGCAGTATTTGAATGAATTGAGTATGCAGTTAAAGATAGGCCCTGATTAAGTGAAAGCGTAAGTCTCATTGATGTACGTGATCTTACCCATGTCCTTAACTGCTATTCTAAATGGGAGACTTTGGGATGAATCATTATCACCCTTTTAGCCCTGTTTTAATGTGGTGTAACTCTATTGACTTCAGTGGAGCTACCATCGGGTAAACTGGAGTAACATAGTGATGAATCAGGCCCCTGTATTAAACACTTGCACATTTCAAACACCAAATATGATGAGGATAGTCTTTAGGAGGCGGTAAAGGAAACAATACTGACACTTATATTTTTCCTGCATGCAAATAAGAAAAAAAAAGAATATGGGCTTGAACTTTGCCTTGAAAATTAGCACTTAGCAAAGGTTATGATAGCAGGAGTGTATAGCAGCATGATTTCTCTTCCCCCTGCAGGTGCTTTTGTTGCACACAGGGGTGATTGCAACAGCAGATCTGACTAGGTTTATATACAGAGCCTACTGTATTAATAAAGCTGTCTACAGTGCTTACCAGGTGGTCTAATGGACATACAATTACAGACTACCAGCTGGATATCAAGGGCTCATAACTAATTGTATAGTACTGAATCATTTATATTTTAAATGATATAAGTGACATTAGACCACACATCAATTGTGAGAAGTGGTTATTATTTACAATAATTTACCAGGTCTCTGGATATGATTATTTTCACTTGTTTATATGAATGAGCATCCTCAGAATAGATTTCCAGCGAAAGACCGTTAGATTTTAGTAAATACTTTTAGTGAATATTGTGAGGTGTATGAAAGGGGGGGGGCCTTTTCAGGCTCCCACTTTCATACAAGTATCAGCCCATTTCAACTGTAATCACCGAGTGTAAGACAGATGGGCAAACTACGGCCCGCAGGCTGGATCCAGCCCATCAGGGCTTTGGATCTGGGCTGTTGGATTGCCACCCCCGTGGCGCCGTGGGCCCCGTGCCGCTCCCAGAAGCAGTCTGCACCACGTCCCAGCAGCCCCTGGGGGAGGGAGGGCAAAGGGCTCCGTGCGCTGCCCTCACCTGCAGGCACCGCCCCCCACATCTTCCATTGGCCAGGAACGGAGAACCGTGGCCAATGGGCGCTTCGGGGGAGGTACCCACAGGTGAAGGCAGCATGCGGAGCCCTCTGCTCCCCCTCCCCCAGGAGTTGCAGGGACGTAGTGCTGGACGCTTCCCGGAGCAGTGCGGAGCCAGGGCAGGCAGGCAAGGAGCCTGCCCTGGCCCCGGTGCATGCCGCTGCCACCCCGGAGCTGCTCCAGATAAGCGGTGCCGGGCTGGAGTCCGCACCCCGAACCCCTCCTACACCCCGCACTCACTGTCCTGAGCCCCCTGCTGCACCCCACACCCCTCCTGCACCCCAACCCCCTGCTGCACCCCACACCTCTCCTGCACCCCAACCCCCTGCCCTGAGCCCCCTCCCGAACTCCTCCCTGCACCCCTTCCCTAGTCCCCTCCTGCATGCCGCACCCCCTCCTGCACCCCAATCCACTGCCCTGAGCCCTTCCTGCACCCCGCACTCCCTCCTGCACCCCAGCCCCCTGCCCCAGCCCTACATTCATGTCCGTGCATGCAATTTCCCCACCCAGATGTGGCCCTTGGGCCAAAAAGTTTGTTGTTTGAACTACTAATGAACAGAGTAGCCTACCTGTGGTTTATAGGTCAAGGTATAATAGCCCAAACAGTTTTTTTGACTGGTACAAATTGTAACCACAGTTATTAACTTGGCTCCAAGAACCCTACACACTTGTGCTGAGGGACCAGGATGTAATAATGTGGCTTTTAATGATGCCAAAGTATTTCAGGAGATTGCATTACCAAATATTAATTCTTCTATACAAGTTCTACTTTCCTTATAGTGCTACTCCCAATTAAAGCATTAAGCACTTAACCTGTAGTTGTGAAAAAAGCAGTTTATGATGGGTGTAATCTTACTCCCAAAGGTCTAATTATCTCAGTTGGTTCCCAATTAATCCATGAAGTTGTTAGGGCCTCCTTTTTAATTAGAGCTGTTCCTCCTGAAGAACAATCTTATTTTTCAAATTTCACTTTATTATTTCCTTTACTGGAACCCTGCAGGGTGGGAATACTACTTTCAAATGTTCTTGTTTGTTTGATTGCTAGTTGATGCTTAATGAAGATGATGCTCTTTACCCAGAGCTTGCATTAAAGTTCAGAGTGGAGAGCAAAATGCAAGTCCTTTAAGCATGAAAATTAAATGTAAATATGTGTCAAGTATGACTGTGCATACTTCTGATATTTTAAAGCCATTATTCAATATTCAACTTTTTTCTTATTACTGCACATTAATCTTTTGTCTAATCTTGCAAAATGGGAAAATCAGTGGTGAATTTGTCATTTTATGCACCCTCTGAGTTACCATTGTGGTTTATTAACTTAGTGAAGACATGAATTTATATTTAAGGGAAGTTGTTATAAAATACATCTGAAGGAGAAAGTTAGATCTGAAGTGATCTTTTCCTTTTTCTTAGTTCGGTGAGAGAGAACCTCTGACCCCTAGCACCTTCCTTGAAAGAAGCCACTTCTACACTAAGTAGCAATGCATTGCTTTTCTAATTAGAGAGAGTTATTCATTATTGACCAGATGCTTTGTTGTCTTTTTGGGAATGGCTGTCATAGACTATTTCCTCTATGCAGGGCCGGCTCCAGGCACCAGCCCACCAAGCTTGTGCTTGGGGTGGCACCTGGGGGGGGGGGGCGGTGCGGCGTTCCGGCCCCCGGGGAGAGCGGGGCCACGGCCGGGCTCGCCGCCCTCCCCCCGGCGCTCTGGCCGCCCTCCCCCCCGGCACCCACCCCCGGCCGCCAGGGGGAGAGCGGCGAGCCCCAGCTGGGGCTCGCTGCCCTGCGCTATGGGGCCCCCTGCCCTCTCCCCCCCTGGCTCCGGCTGCTCTCCCCCCCGGCCACCGGGGGGAGAGCGGAGCCCCCACCGGGGCTCGCCGCCCTCCCCCCCGGGCTCCGGCCGCCCTCCCCCCCCCCCCGGCCGCGGAGCCTGGGGCGGCAAAAAAGCCAGAGCCGGCCCTGCCTCTATGTCTATAGCCATTAAACCAATCATGTCCTCTGTCGACGGTGACAGGAATTGGACAGCCTGGAACACAGACAAGTTCATAGAATCATAGAATATTAGGGTTGGAAGAGATCTCAGGAGGTCATCTAGTCCAATCCCCTGCTTAAAGCAGGACCAACACCAACTAAAGCATCCCAGCCAAGGCTTTGTCATCCGGGCCTTAAAAACCTCTAAGGATGGAGATTCCACCACCTCCCTAGTGAAATAGTGTTTCCTAATATCCAACCTAGGCCTCCCCCACTGCAACTTGAGACCATTGTTTCTTGTTCTGTCATCTGCCACCACTGAGAACAGCCTAGCTCCATCCTCTTCTGATCCCCTGTGACAGATTTTTTTTTACCAGTTTGCCTGAGGCATTAGGTGATTAGGCTGAGGCCGCAGGACTGTTAGTGGAGGCGATGACGGAGCACACCAAGTAATTGAGTTTTAAAGCTTTATTGATAAAATAATATAACAGCAGAGAGCGTTGGGGGTTTCCTACATCACTCAAAGGAAGGAAAAAAGCGTTAGTGCCTCAAGCCCTAACCCACTTTCATACTCACACCCGCACTACCCGAGGTTGGCCAAACCTGGGCGTAACGTAAGAAGAAGAGGGGGAAGGGTGAATGGGAGTTCTTGTTCCATGCACGGGTTGTCCAGGGTCCTCTGTTGATTTCCAACTTGCTTTGGCTCTCAGGAGAGTTTTTAAGTCCTGGGTTCTTTTGGGGGTGTTTCGTTCAGGGACCTCTGTTCCTGGTGTTCTTTGTACCAGTCCAATCCAGCGCTCTGTGGCCTCCTTGGCTTTCCCAAAACACACTGGTTCCAGGGACACGAAAACGGTTGTTTTCTCCCACCCTGGCCTTCACTGTCTTGCTTGTTTTTGTGGCTCCTGCAATTTTGTTCAGCAACTCTCCTTTCTCATGGCTGGTTGGGGGCGGGGTGGACTCCTCACCTTCTTTCTTGGCAGGTAGCAGAGTGTGTGCAATGGCCTTGGGCTGAAGTCCGGTTCTTATCTTCGAGTTTAGCTGGAACATCAAGTTAACCCGTTTTTTCTCCTTTCCTCCCCCTCCGGCCTTTCGCCGCCTGTAAAGAAACCTTTTGTTCCGCATTCATACCTTTAACCCTTCCTGAAATGCCTTGTGATGCTTGCAACAGCTTTAGCAACATACAATGCTAATCTGCCTCCCCAGGGGACGCCCTGAAGTAGGGGGCCATTGGGCTGTAACACCCCCCCTTCAGGTAGCTGAAGGCTGCTATCAAATCCCTCATCACTCTTATCTTCTGTAGACTAAATAACCCCAGTCCCCTCAGCCTCTCCTCATAAGTCATGTGCCCCAGCCCCCTAATAATTTTTGTTGCCCTCCGCTGGACTCTCTCCAACTTGTCCACATCCATTCTGTAGTGGGGAGCCCAAACCTGGACACAATACTTCAGGTGTGGCCTCACCAGTGTCGAATAGAGGGGAATAATCACTTTCCTTGATCTGCTGGCAATGCTCCTACTAATACAGCCTAATATGCTGTTGGCCTTCTTGGCAATGAGGGCACACTGCTGACTCATATCCAGCTTCTCGTCCACCATAATCTCCAGGTCCTTTTCTGCAGAACTACTGCTTAGCCAGTCGATTCCCAGCCTGTAGCGGTGCATGGGATTCTTCCTTCCTAAGTGCAGGACTCTGCTCTTGTCCTTGTTGAACCTCATCAGATTTCTTTTGGTCCAATCCTCCAATTTGTCTAGGGCACCATGGACCTTATCCCTACCGTCCAGCATATCTACCTCTCCCCCCAGCTTAGTGTCATCTGTGAACTTGCCCATCATCCAGATAATTAATAGATGTTGAACAAAACCAGTCCCAGGACCGATCCCTGGGGCACTCGGCTTGATACCGGCTGCCAACTAGACATCGAACCATTGATCACTACCCATTGAGCCCGACAATTTTAGCCAGCTTTCTATCCACCTTATAGTCCATTCATCCAATTCATACTTCTTTAGCTTGCTGGCAATAATACTGTGGGAGATCATATCAAAAGCTTTGCTAAAGTCAAGATATATCACGTCCACCACTCTCCCCATATCGACAGAGCCAGTTATCTCACCATAGAAGGCAATCAAACTTACGAAACATCCTAGAGTCCAGAACTTCATTTTATCCTAGGCAGCTAACACTTTCTAAAAGGCTTAAAAGCACTATAAATATGTATATTAATAATATGACCCAAAATGTTTATAGTAGTATATACCACACGTAAAAAATTACTGATTCATGCAATGATCTATTTACTGAAGGGCCAGTGGATCCTGCCTTGCTTTTGCATGTTGAGAATTACCTTACTTCAAAAATCAGTCCCACCGGGTTAGGTTGTCCACTTCAGATTCCTATGCAGCAGGGATTCTATGCATGGACCTTTCCCCTTTTTGTTTGGAATGGTGGGGAGGAAATGAGCCATCTCTGTGGCATGCCATTTCCATGGCTCCCCTTCTTTGTATATCCTGCAGAGGCACTTGTCAGTTTAGGGTCTACTGTGGGGGAGGTGGCAAAGAATGAATAATTGGGTGGGAGGGAGGGAGGGAAGGAGCGTTGGGGAGGGAGTGAACAGGAACAGATGACACTTTGAACTTGTCAGTAAGCACCCTGTGGCTTGCAGGATCTGGCCCTTAAATCTCATTTCTTCTGTGATCATCACAGCGTGTTAGTAAAAAAATTACATCCTTAGTTTCCATTACTTTAATTAAACAAAATATGCAAACCAAAATCCTTCATAGAATCACCCAGATTTGCATACGCATGAAAACCCAAACAAAAAGTCTACTGAAATCAAGGGAGAGACTCTTTGATTTCATTTGGCTGTGGATCAAGCCCTTCCTGAGTATCTGTATAACTGTAACCACTTAGCCTTTCTCATCCATATGTTTGATCGTTTGTCACCCTTATTTGGATAAAGTGTAGATAGTAAGCTCTTTAGGGATTGTATATTTGTATGTCATCTGTTATGTACCCAGAACATGCTAAGAAAAGAGTATTTAGTCTTATTTTTATGACATGGGGTAAAAGAATAATATCTTAAGCCTAATTTTTTCAGCATTATTTTAAACTATATTTTTTCTTTTCTTTTTACTAATTCACAAAATTATTAAATAACGGATGGTCAGATTACAAATGATGCTAAGAACCTCTGCAATGCTTAAGTGACTTTTTTTTAGTCTCTTACTTTTCTGATGACTACATTTAAAAAGCAGCATTATATAATAATTAAATAATGACAAGCATTCCAAATACAAGTAGCCACTAGACAGAATATTAGCAGAACTTTCTTGAAAATGTAGCTCTTTGTTCCCACATACATCAGCTACGCTACATATGATACAAAACTGTAATAGTTTCTCTGTCAGTACTTACTCCATTCTTGCGTTCTCAGTGATATTTCCTTGCATTTCACCAGAAATCAAGCTGTTTATCCACTGGAACTATGATTCTCAGAATGCTTGGGAAAGAAGTGATCAACTGTGGTCTTTTAAACTGTTGAACTTAGCCATCAAATGACTGTGATCTACAGTCCTTATATCTGTCATAAGGGACTTCAGTGAATAGGTTTCTCTTTTCTCCCAGTGGCACATGAATTCCTTTTACAACTGCATCAATTTTTATATAAATTTTTTGTTTAATTTCTGTTATATAGTTGAAACTACTGGCCAATATTGGTTGGGTAATTTAACATTTGGGGAGCAGTCAGTTCTTAGCCACCAATGCCAGATTCTTATCATGAACAATATACACTGTACATATTATTCTTTGTGTCTAAATAGAAAAGTTTACTGATTGGAAACAATAATAAGTATAGATGATTGATGATGAAAGGTGATTAATTGTCTAAATAAAATAATAAAAATCATTTGCTTATGGTGTTCAGCTCCAAAAGCACAAAGGAAGCTAGTAGGATAGCCACTAGAAAGAATTACTGTACAAAGAAATGGTCTGATATAGTCTGTACAGTAACAAGCAATGGTACAAATCCATAAACAGATCAATGTTATTTTAGAGCACAAGGCATCAGTGCAAAGAAAATTTTCATTTTGATCAAAAAATACTGGGCTATTTTGTGACCCTTGACAAATCTCTTGACCTTCTTTTGCATCATCCAGTGGGTAGGAAATCAGATAATGCATCACTCTGAGCTTCCCTAGGCAAGTAAATGATGGGCCAGATAAATCCCCTCCAGGTATTAGTAATGGAGGGAAAATCTTCTTTGTTTCTGTACACATCACCTCACTGCTCAAGCACTGCAGAGGTGCTGTGTAGATCATCTTGCAGAGGAGTGGGTGAAGACAGGTAGACTGAAGAAAGGAAGAGGTGGGGCAGGGCCAGAAGACATTAGTCAAAATAGATAATATAACTGAGCATTGAATTTTCTTTTCTGCTTTCCAGGATTATCGTGGCTGCTACGACCAGGGGGAGTCCCTACTAGTGCAGCTCTTAGAGAGCTTTGCAGCCAAGGATTCAGTGTGGGGGAGAAAGCATAGGTCTTTGGGATTTATGTAGGGGGGAGGGATAGCTCAGTGGTTTGAGCATTGGCCTGCTAAACCCAAGGTTGTGAGTTCAATCATTGAGGGGGCCAGTTGGGGATTGATCCTGCTTTGAGCAGGGGTTGGACTAGATGATCTTCTGAGGTCCCTTCCAACCCTAATAATCTATGTACTATGTGTGTGGATTCAACTGCCTTTCCCGCAAAAGTGGGAGAGAAGTCCCGCCCTGCCCCCGATGGGCCATAGTGGGAGGTTCTCTGAGAGGCTCTCCATTGATATTTCTCTCCGAAGAGGGGGGCAATAGATATTTAAATAGACTGATTGTGTCACATCTCCTGTTTAAAATAACTTCATTATTCATTTCCCCCTCCCCAAACCATAATAGTTTTTAGTAATCTGTGACTTCTGTGTGTATGTGTGTGTATGTGAACGTGGTTTTGGCATTTGAATGATTTTCTCTATAGGAAGTAGAAAGTGACTTTAATATTGGTTTGAACAACCACCACAAAAATAAATCCACAGACTATATTCTGGGCAGGTAGTTTCCTGCAAATTCAGGTATCTATCATGTGCTTTTTTACTCCATTCAAAGTGACTTTCATATAAAAATTAAGTCCTGCTTATTTTTGTTGGAAGGAGTCAGCTCATGTTAAGCTGCTTTTTTTTTGTCCCCCTTTCCCTCTTCCCCTCAGTAGATTCAGACACCTACAAGTTTTAACTGAACAGAAGGTCAGTAAGCAGCAGATGTGATTCTTCAAAGGAGGTCAGAAAATATCCAGCACAGTTAACATATTTTTTTTAACTCTCTGTGACCCTAAGTCACAATTTTCCAGTTAATCAGCAGTAACAGCAGAAGCTTTGGTCATGTTAGTTTTAAAGGGTTAATTTAATAAAACCATTATATAGTTCTAAAATTGGCCTCTTAGCCAGATGGAAGTGGGGTAGCAAATTGCACACATTGTATCTATATTTGCAAGGGGGAAAAGTATGACCTTATTCTATGATTGAGAAGTAGTATAGGATCATGTAACTGGAGATTGTACTGAAATTCACAAACATAAAAGGCAGACTTAATTTTGCTAATTGAATCTTAACTTTAGCAAATCCTGTCTTTTGAGCGTATACATTTGTAACCTTATTGTTACATTAGACATTGTGTTGTGATGTTATGTTTTATATATACATCAACACTGGATGGGTAAACATACTGGTAGGCTCCCTAATTGCTCAGGAAACTTGAGGAGTCAGAAGGGTCTTAGAGAATGACATGCATTATAATTTAGCTCTCAGATATGGACCTGACATAGGTCCTGATCCAGTGCCCATTTAAATCAATTGGAGTGTTACCATTGTCCTCAATGGACTTTGGTCAAGTTCCTGGGGGTTGCCGACTTTTTATCCTATAGTGTCCCATCATTACTTACCACAATTGCAGATCTAACTTGAAAGCACTACTGTAAAATGTTTGGTGTTTTAACAATATTGTTTATTTAACAAAATTGTTCTTAGCAGGTGTGAATGAAATGTGACCAGCTGCTGGCTCCTTGTCTGCCTTAGAGACCACTACATTGCTAGCACCAATAGAGTTGCCACAGTGGGAAATTTTGGAAAAATAAGTCTAATGTAGACAAGGCCTTACTATTTTCTAAAATGACATATTGGTTTCCGGTTGCCAGTACATGGTATGACCCCTTCCTCTCTGCTTTACATGCTCCCAGGAAGTGAATGAAATTCAGTTAAATTCAACCCCAGAGAGGTGATCCATGAAAGTTAAGTACACTTATGGGAGAGTGTAAAAAACAGAGATTGCAAACTGTTTGCAGGTAGATTAGAGGGGAATAGAAAGAACTGTAAATTTTATATAACCAGAAATATTTATACAAATTTGAAAACAAAATTAGCTCTTTTGGGTGTATATTCCTTACATTACATTAAATGTGCAAGACTGTAGGTGGATTTTTTTCTTAAATATAAAGAGGGTTACTAATTGTAGCGCCTAACCTCTGAAATTTCTCTGTCAGACCTTTGTTCATTATGCAGTAATTAGAAAGGGAACATTAGCATCTATGTTGTGAACTTTTCAATGTAGTTCAGGACATAGGGCAGTATAACCAATTAAAACAAAAACATTTAAGTGGGTAAAAAAGCCCATTAAAGCCAATTCATTAGACCTGCATATTTTGGGGTCAGTGGAACAGAACACGCACATCAAAGCAAAAAAGCTTGAGTTGCTGATATGCCCAAAGCACTGAAGTGAGCGGCATTGTAGATTGTGAATTTGAGAGGTAGGGCAGCCTTAGGGTAATGATTACATTGATGAGGATACAGTAATGACTTAAGCAGCTGTCAAGACTTATAGAGACCAAAATCCACAAGGATGTGTGGGAAGGTAGCTTTTAGATGTTTTTAGAACTGTCTGCTTCATATGTGTTGAATTGAAGCTTTGATGAGATCATTTCTGGAATGTTTATTTACAGATTAGGTTTTTCAGTTATCAAAAGTAAAATGTATTGGTATATTGGATGAGTATACAATGGCTATACCTGATTTGAAGAGTTACCAATACACTGATCTAATCAGGGAACAGAAGAAGAAGAAAATAAATAATATATGTGTCCAGTCTAAGTAGTTTGAACTTTAGACTCTTATGACAAACTGATCACAAACTAAAGACCGAGAATTATCAGAATGTATTATTTGCTGAACAATTCTGAATAAAAAAAAGTCAATAAAACCAGAATTGGTTTGACAACAATTAGTGACCAGAATAAGAGATTAAAAGGTGTCCACTGCCTTACCCTTTAACTAATTAGCCACCCAGTTTGTTTAAAGCATATAAACATTACATTCTATTCCTACTTATTTTCAAGAACCATGTGATGCATCATTTTACAAGCAAATAATTTAAAAGACTTTTACAGTCAATTGTCTTTTTTGCTATACTGGATTGCACTATTAAGACAAAGCCATGAGTACATAAGAACGGCTATAATGGGTCAGACCAACAGTCCATCTAGCCGATTATTCTGTGTTCCGACAGTGACCAATGCCAGATGCTTCAGAGGGAATGAACAGAACAGGTAATCATCAAGTGAGTACATGGCTGCAAAGTTATACTGACCTTGGGGGAAGCCCAGGGGACATTGATGTGGTGTCTGATCTCAGTTAAACTGGTATAAATGCTAAAAAGGTCGCATATTGGGGAACACAATTTACTAGTGGTTATTATAATTCTGCAGGGATCACCATTCCACATCCTTTCCTCCTGGTCCACATAACATTTCAGTTTAGTGAGCAGTTTAACAATCTTGCCCGCACACATATATAGAACAGTGAGCTGTTGAGTACCAATCAACAATATGATTAATCACTGTTAACATAAGACCAGGGTACTATAGACGGAATGTCAGTATGCATTGTTTGATCTGAATGCATCTATTTCAGGGGTGGCAGTCTCTCTTTATGCTTTGTGAAGTAACCCTGCTGTTCCCAACAACTGCTGAAATCAGGCATGTTTCATTCCTATTAATTCAACATGCAAAATTGTTAGCATTGTGCTGAGGTGTTGCATGCATGTCATTCCTGCTTGGCTGATTTCTGAGTCAAATTAGGAAGACTTATGTGTGCTGAAACAATTAAGTATTTATTGAGTAAATGGCATTGTCCTGGTCACAGTTCAGTGCTGTTGCTTTCCCTTACAAACTGAAGCAATGAAGTATCACAGCTCAAGGATAAAAGAAGAAAAATGATTGTAGTTATACTTTGCATCATGTGTGAATAGCTCTTCATTTTAATATGCTGTTTGATAAAAACCAAGGTCCTGCTTTAGTCAAAAAACAAACAAACAAACAAACAAAAAACAGTTGTGCTTTCTTCCTCTAGCAATTGAAGCCAGAACATTTTTAAGGCATCTTCTTTGGGTTGGCTCCCCATTAGGGATGATGGGTAGTTCCTTCCCTTTGTAGTCAGTCAGCCTGTAAGTGACCAATCAGGTGTGCAGGAAGCCCATTCACTTTCAGACATTCTGTCTCCAGGATTCCTAGTATCTCTGCCTCTCGACTGCGAAGGAAGACACAAAATCTAATGTTATCCATTTTAGTGTTCTACATTGCTGCCCATCATGGTAATATTTGAGCACCTTCCAGGTAAAATGAATAGCAAAGTCCATAATGCACTTCTTGGAGTTACCAGTGCTTCTTCCAAAGTTCTGCTTGAGGAACGGGTATATTTTGGTAGGGGTTGAAAGGGTTGTCAGTGTTGCAACCATCATTCTTATGGTGGAAAGGCTTTTTTGAAGAGGAAGGTTTTATAGCATTCCCTAAAGTTGGTCACATTCTAGATTTGCCTGATCTCTGGATGTTTGTTCTGTAGCCTATTAAACTACTCATTAAGGTGATTGTACTGGCACCCATCACTATAATATCTGTGTCCCTTACATGGGTGAAGAACCATTAAGACATTTCTCTCTTCTTTCTCTGTTGGCATGAGACAACCTTTTGAAAATAAAATACAGAATATGGTTGTGTTTCTGTGTGCAAGAATATTATTACACAGGAAATTTAGAACAAAAAGGTGGGGTACACTGGATTGTTGTTTTATTTCTTTATTCATATGCTACTGCTCCTTTGCAATCACTTTGCATATTAGTAAGTCTACAGAATTAAACTTTGGGTTTAAAATAATTAAAACCTTTAAAGTGCTGTTATGTTATTTTGCTTGTTAAGGAAATGGATGTTGCCATTTTAAGCTGTCATATTGGTTGACACATGCTTCTGTCAACTAAATGGAAGCCTTCATAGCTGTCACTGTGTCACCTAGGTGACCACTTTGTCCATCCCGATGCTCAGAAGAGCATCTTCAGGGTCTGAGCAACAAATTGAGCTGTTTACCCTTGCTGTTAATTTGTAGCATATAGGCGTACATTCCATGGTTTGCACCTGTCATTTCAGGCCATAAATTCTTGGCTCTGGGCTTCTGCTTTGTGTGTTTTAGCAATCTGATCAATGAAGAATCCATTAAAAATGATTCAGGTGGATGCAGCCTGGTCCAACCAATTAACTATAGGATGATTGAATGGCCTTTTTTTTCTTTTTTTTATTAAAATGTGTGGTGGTAAACTACCTATCTGTACAGCTAATAGAAATTCAAGGAGCTGTAGAAATTTCAGTCTCCTGTTATATTTAAAGAAACATTTTGAGAATTGAAGACATCTTGAATAGCCTCAGTATATAAATGAAATGTAAATATTCACTGATGTGTGTAAAACTGTGGTTATAAAAAAGATATATATTTTGATGTTCAATGTTATATTAAAACCCAGAGAGCCAAATCTATACCATGATAAGATCTTATATTACCTCTGATATTTTCTGTGCTGTGTTTGGTACTTTAGCAGTGTAACCAAAGAAGTAATATTAATCTTAGCATCTCAACCTTTACTTTGATAACCAAACGTCACCAAAAATAAATGAATCTGAGCCATTAGATTGGTAAATTTAACGGTAAAATTATTAATGCTTTCAGTTTTTCCTGAAAATAAGCAAATGGTGGATAGCAAGTTCCTTCTAAACAAAAATATCACTTATAATGGAATGTTGGCATGTTGGCCTGTTGGCAAGAACACTTGAGCACACTCAGACTGCTCCGTTGCTAAAATAAATTGATTCAGAAATTGGAAGTTAGATATACTAACGACTCCTTCGGTACTATGAATGTGAAACTCATCAGCTAGCATAGCTAGGACCATTCTATTAAAGGTAGGCCAACAGTTATTGTTAGTTTGTCAAGGCAAATAGTCTGCCATGTGGGACAGCTCAATGTGTCTTTATGAAATGTATGTTGTAACATATATGTTTCATGACTCTGCCTAAAATAGGTTTATGACTCTTCCTTAATGTTAGGCTTCTAAGTCCATAGTTATGCATCTAGAATAAAATTTTCAAAAATAATTTTGGCACCTATCCAGTTTAGGCTCCTAAGTGCTGAAGTCACATTTGAAAATGGGTCTTGAACTCGTAAATCTCAGCTCCTAATGCCTACGTATGTTTTGAAAATAAGACTTGGGATCCAAAGATACGTAGGTGCTTTTGAAAATTGTTCCTCTCGTGACCTGATTTTGAAAAGTGCTGACTTAAAGAGGCTGCTGGGTGCTCAGCATTTTTTTAAATTAGATTTATTTACCTGCTTCAGTCTGGATTTAGGAATCTAACTTTTGCCATCTGATTTTTAAAATTTGACCTTGTTGTTAGTGTTACTTTGCAAACTTTAAAATAATAATTAATAAATCAAGCAGTTGCCTTACTGGATATGTGAACTGTTTAAGAACCTCACCATGAGTTTGTGAGCTGGATCAGGGTTTATATACATTGTTATGTGTCATGAGGCTATCCTTTGAATAGTTTTGTCTCCAGCTGTGGAAGTTTCCTCTTCTTTGTGGAAAGGAATGTTTTGTTTTGTTTTCCTCCCCTGGCAATTCTGAAAGCTACTTTGTGGTAGCTCCGAAATGTGCTGCAGGTTAATAATAAGGACTGATTTCAGTCCAACAAGTTCACATGCTCTATCATAGGTACTCAAAGTTACATTGCAGGTTAAAAATCTGGGACACAGGATACTATTAAATCTGCACATCAGCTTGTGCTTAGTTTTGATTTGACTAATGTTACCTCTTGACATCCTGAAATTTATCAATAACTCCTTGAGTGCTGGTGTGTAGTATAGGATTAAGAGCCACAGCAGTTTAATGATGCTCCATTAATTTCAGTGGAATGCTGGGCCTGGGAGGCATATTTTCAAAATGACATATTGGTACCACTGTTCTGGGAGTACATCATGCTTTGTGACAATTACAACATCCATAGGGTACTAAATCTTTTAAGTTGTATTCCTCTAGGCCCTGAAAAAGAGGTAAATCACCTTTTTCAGGTATAACTTTTTCTAAGATCATTTAAATTAAGATCAGGTGGAGAGAGAGAGAATTAGCAGTGTTCTTTAAAGTGCATTAAGTTGAAAGGCAAGAGAGGTACATAGGTGTAACAGATTGGTTCCAGACAGGGTTTGTGAAGAGGGTGCCTTTTGTTTGAGTGTACTGGTTGAGATAATGGAAGTGGGGAGAAATATGCTGAAAGCAATCTTTCTTTCTATGAAGAAAACTGAAAAGGTGAAATAGGAAAATAAAATGGGGACTAATGTTCTCTATGTTTTAAACAATGTATTGGCTCTGCAATCTTCTTCAAGGTGTGGGGATGGGGAAAGAAAATAGAATAAAAACCCTCTGGCCAAAATGTCCTTTTAACTCCTGGAGTGCTCCTGGCCATGAAGCTGATCTAAGGCTCCAGACATTTTAACATTTCGGCTGCTCTGTTGAAAGTAATGTGGTGTCCTAAAAAAATACTAGGCGTGCCAAGGAATGTGACACTCAAGTGATTATTCTTTCATTTTAGATAGCATGAATTTAATTGTTTCTAAACTTACAGTGACACAGCAGTATTTTCAGGTATTACAAAAATCAAAATTTAGAAAAAGCCAATTAGATAAGTAGGAAACAAGTAACATTTATGGTTCACTTGAGACTATGCTACTCATGAATTATATGGACTTTATTCACTTGTGGGATATGCATATCTTATTCAAACTCATTAGGATTTCTCTCTTTTGCAGCATAAGAAGTTATATGCATATATACAGTGAGGTTTTTTCTCTTCATACCACTAAAGATAGGGAGACCTGTTGAGTAACTGAGGCCCCCACAGGAAACAGAAATACTTGTACAGGAACTCCTCACTTAAAGTCGTCCCGGTTAACGTTGTTTCGATGTTAAGTTGCTGATCAATTAGGGAACATGCTCATTTAAAGTTGTGAAATGCTCCCTTCTAACGTCGTTTGGCAGCCGCCTGTTTTGTCCGCTGCTTGCAGGAAGAGCAGCCCGTTGCAGCTAGCTGGTGGGGGCTTGGAACCAGGGTGGATCAGCAGCCCCACTATCAGCTCCCCACTCCCCTAAATTCCCTGTGCAGCAGCTGTCCCTCCCCACACTGCCATGTGCTGCTCCTGCCCTCTGCCTTGGAGCTGCTCCCAGAGACTCCTGCTTGCTGTGTGGGGGGAGGGGGGAAGAGGGGGACTAATGTCAAGGTGTCTCCCCCTCCCCCCTGCTCCTGCACCCCGCTTACCTCATCTTCCATAGAGCAGGGGGACACATGACAGAAGGAGGGAGGGAGCTTCTAGGCAGTAGCTGCTGTCTCAAGTCTCAGCAAGCTGATTTAATTAACAAGGCCGTGTACTTAAGCCTGGGGTCAGCTACTTAAAGGGAAAATGCACATTTTTTTTCTCTCACGCACAGGGTGTGTGTCTCTGTCTGGCCTCCCTCCTTTCCTGCTGCCTTGTAGAGTGTTGTGAGAGTTAACCCTTGAGGGCTCAGTCAATTGCTAGTTCATTTAGCAGTAAGGAATTCCCTGGGAAATATCCCACCCTCTGACTCCTCCACCTCAACCAAGCTTCACAACCATCATCACTGTGAACCAGTATTAAATTGTTTGTTTAAAACTTATACTGCGTGCGTGTGTGTGTGTGTGTGTATATATATATATATATATACACAATGTCTTTTGTCTGGTGAAAAAATTCTTATGGGGAAATTGGATTTGCTTAACATCATTTCGCTTAAAGTTGCATTTTTCAGGAACATAACTACAATGTCAAATGAGGAGTTCCTGTAGTACATGAAAGGCCTGATTCATCTTGCATGTTGATGTAAATCAAAGGAGGTATCATAGTATAAAAATGGCGTGAGAGGAGAAACAGGCCCGACATTTAAAAGGCATGAGAATGTCAGAACACAACAAACTGAAACTAGGTTTAATAAAATATACGTTTACAGTCTAGTGTAACAGTTGTAGACCCTGGGAAATCGTTATATAAGAATATGGACACCTTGCCATAATTTAGTAGATTGGAGAGATTACAAGGATTGATTGATGACTACAAATTACAGACATATTGCTACAGTGGAACCAGGTTGACCACAATTTTAGAATTTCATTATTTATTTGGAATGAATTAACCTGTGAATGTGACAGCATCCCAATTTATACATTATTTTTTGGACATTTTACTGTGGAATTTTCTTCGGCATTGTCAGAAATTCATGTTGTCTCCATTAAACTAGGTTAGTTACTGAGAAAGAGTGGCTGATGCATTTGAGTGAATTGTGATATTTGAAATCAGGCCTCCATGAGGTGCAGAGCTAATGCATCTTTTGCAGAATAATTTGCCCATCTATGTACCTTCCCCCACACTTCCTATCACATAGAAATCTTAGCTAAATATTTCTAACTGTTAACAATATAAAACAGTTCATGGCATGGCAGAGGCCTTATAAGTATCAGCAGAGACCAACGTATATACTGTGGTTCCACATTTTCTCTGAGAGACAACACTATATAATGTATATGATCTGTGTTTGTGTGGTATGTATGTATATCCACACAGAGTTAAGTAAGCTATAAGGCTATTGTCAAGGGATTTACAGTGGCTTCAGGGTAACCAATCAAGTGGTTTGTTATATCTTGAAACTTTGATTTATATTCAGAAATCTCCCTTTTGCCTTGAAACCTCCTATATATTTTCCGTTTCTGCACCTTAAACTGATTCAGAAGTTGGGATGACTACAGAAGGCAAAAACAACAAGGAGTCTGGTGGCACCAGTCAGAAGGCAGCTCTCCATTTTGTAAACAGTATAGAAAGCATGTGATACCTATGCTCCAAAAGGGCTTCGAACTCTCCTATCTAAGAGACCAACTCTCTCCTCATGATGCACTTGCCGCTGTTAAGTAAACACTGATGCTAGACACTATTTGATATAATGGAGAGGGTGGTCTCAACAGGTCTTTGTAAAGACCATGAGAAACTTAGAGCACCCTTCCATCTTGGGTCTGAAGTAACCTGGATTTTCAAAATTTCATGGTGTGCTGGAGGGCCCACTTTTTTTCACCTGGCCTTTAAGGACAATACTGGCCCATGTGCTGGGTGCTTGTTAACTTGTATTCAGAGCTTTTGTTGGGCACAAGGAGTAAGCAGTGTTTGGCTTTATAATTTAAATAATTGACAAGATGCTTAGAGCCTGTTTATGGGCACTTTACTAACTTTATTTCTTCCTATTTAAACAATGAAAGTTCTGTTGGTTGTGAGGAGGAACATTATTTACATGTATGTTTTAAAAAGTAGTTTGGTTGCATTATAGTTATGGCTGTTCTTGCCTTGTGGGACTAAGATAACACTATTTGTAAACTGCAGTTTGGTTAAAATTTTCGAACAACTTGGATTTTCTTACACTTAAAACATAATATTTTCTGACTGTAGCCTCAGCTGTGAAATTTGCACTTTTAAAAAAATTCTTACTAGCAGGTAGTGGGTTCTCGCTTCCATGCTCCCTCACCCTGCCTTCCCCTGGTACTTCCATTATATAAAGCATTTCCCCCCAGGGTGCCCAATACAAAACTCAGAAAATAAAATACTGGGTCACTTGAACTGACAAAATATATTTTGTTATATATAAAAAGTGGATGCTTCAGTTTGAAGATATGACTAAAATGTTACTGGAATTTTTTGGGAGGAACACACCATAAAGCTTGTAAGGACTGAGTCGTGTGTCAGGAATGTGCCTTTTGCCATTGCATGAAAATCTGCCCAAAATGGGAGTTATAAGTAAAGCTGGGCAAATTTTTTTTGTAGGAACTATTTTTTTTGGCAGCCTGGGACTGAGCAGGACTTTCTCTAGAATTGAAAGTCTGGGCTGTGCCAGTTCCAGATCTGGGCACCTGAACTGAGAACAGGGAGCCTGTCTCTCCTGCATTCTCAGTAACTGCCCTACTGGGCTCAGGCAGTGGGGAGGAAGAAGCTGCCTTATTCAAATGCAGAGGGGACAAGAGCTGGACCTGCAGAGAGTACAAACAAAGAGTATGGACAGAGGGACTGGCAGGGAGAGGGAAATTGGGACTGAGTGCCAGGGGAGAACCAGGCTAATGGGACCGGGATCTGGTGGGGACTGGGAGCTGGGGACAGAGAATGGGACTGGGAGCCAGTGGAGGTGCAAGAAGAGTGGGACTGGAATCGGAGCACACAAGGTGTACATGTGGGGGGTGGGGGGGGGGGGGGGAGCTGTAGTGGAGGAGACTGGGTGGGTCTGACAAATCAAGACACCTGGGCTTGAGAACCAGTGGAGTAGAGGGAAGGATGTGAGGGGAAGAAGAGACAGATACGATGTGAAGTAGGGATGCAGCAGGAGAATTGAGAATTGCTGGGCAAAGAGACTGAGACAAGAAGGTGGTAGTGCTGGAGGGGTCACACTGAGATTGGATGAGTAGCTCAAAAGGAGATTGGACTGAGAACAGATGGGGACAGGAAGCCCATGTGTATGTGGTGTGTGTCACTGGAGGCTAGTAGTGAGGGAGAGAGACAGATTGGATGAGGAGTCAGAAGTGGAAGGAATTGAAACTGGCTGAGCAAGGAGACTGAAGGGGTGCTGGAACAATTTTTGTAGTGGGGGTGCTGAGAGCCATTTAACCAAACTGTA
Source organism: Terrapene triunguis (assembly GCF_002925995.2). Classification (NCBI taxonomy): domain Eukaryota; kingdom Metazoa; phylum Chordata; order Testudines; family Emydidae; genus Terrapene; species Terrapene triunguis. The sequence goes on along the minus strand of NW_020664369.1, from coordinate 14,305,226 downwards.
AACCCTGTATATAATGGAAACCATTTCAAACCAGGGAGTGTGGCAGCACCCCTAGTTCCAGCACCTATGAGAGACTGATGCTGGGAGTGGGGGGAGATTGGGATGGCAAGTCTGGAGGGATGAGACTAGGATTTTCTGGACAAGAAGATTGGGACTGGGATAAGAAGCTTGGGGAGTGGAGCCAGGGGTGCTGGGACAAGAACAGGTTGGTCATGATGGGGCACAGAAGTTCACATTTGTAGGAAATGGACCCGTAGGGTACACTTCCCTTGAATGGAATCCAAGATTCATGAGTCTCACCATTCCTCAACACTGGCAAAATGTCCCATCCCCCTCTAGTGGTGTCAGCATGGAGATGACAATCTATTACTGCTATCAGTAACTGTTAGTTCAAGGAGCAGCCGTCTCTATAGAAAGCTAAAAGCTCCAAGCTTGCTAATGACCCATATCATTCTCAATATAATGCTACATGGTGGAATTTCTGGATTTCTTTTTTCCAGTTTGCTTTTTTTATTATTAAAAATAAATTAGGTAACTAAACACACTCAAACAAAACACCTATGCTAAAAAATATTATTACATTTGCAAAGTCAATCACTCAAATTTTAGGACATATCAGAATTAAAATTGCCTGTGCAACCTTATTTTGCCTCTCCTTTTGCAAATGTGTATGATAGTCTATAATTATATGAACACATACATTTTTTTTCCCAAAGGACATTTGCCTCATTCAGTGCACCATTTGGAGCTGATCTGGGGATGAACCAGGGTTGGGTAGAGAAAGAGACTGTCTGTTTGTAGAACACCCACTTCCTTTGTTGCAGAAGTTCGAAGGTGTGTAGTGGATAAATCAGGGAATTGAAGGAAAAGAAATGATAGTCGGATTGTAAAGGTATTTGAAAGCTGCCCTGGAGAATTGGATTCTGTCACTACAACTACTATAGAGTTCCTGAAGAAGAACTGTGTGAGCTCAAAAGCTTGTCTCTTTCACCAACCAAAGTTGGTCCAATAAAAGATACTACCTCATCCACCTTGTCTCTTTAATATCCTGGGACCAACATAGTTTCAACAACACTGGAAGCATAGAGTTCCTGTTGATGCTAGACAAGTCATTTAAACCAAACTTTTCTGAGATGGTCACTAATTGTGTATTCCTCAGTGTCTGGATGCCTGACTTGAGACCCTGGGGTCTGATTTGCAGAATCAGTGTTGAGCACTCACAGCTACAGCTGAAGGAAATGGGAGTTATGCTTTGAACAGGTAAAGTGCTATATAATGCTTACTCTGAAAAATCATGTTATAGGTGTTTCAAATTGGGCACCCAAAGTTAGTAGATAATGTTCACTAATAGTTTATCTGTGCCTCATTTCCTAATCTGTAAAATGGGGATAATACCACACCCACACCTAACAGGGGTGTTGTGAAAATAAATTCATTAATGTCTGTGAAGCTCTCAGCTACTATAGTGATGAACACTATTGAAAATACCATGAGGAAATTAATAAGTCTGTTTTCTGAGTTGGTTTTGAATATTGTACGGTAAGTAAGGCAGAAGGTCACATATTGAACAATGAGGAGAGAACAGAATATTGAATAGCTACGTATTCAGTGAATACTGTCCATCCTGTTCACTGAAAGAGGCAGGGTTGGTCAGGGGAGTGGAATCCTGTGGAAAGAATAGTACATCATTATGTAACTAAAAAATGTATCAAAGTGCATATTCTTGGGGGACCAAATTAAGGTTGCACAGACAACCTAAACATTAGCATTTCTCAATGTTAATTGAGAATGTTAATGTTAATTCTCAGTGTTAATGGGGGGAGAGGAATAGCTCAGTGGTTTGAGCATTGGCCTGCTAAACCCAGGGTTGTGAGCCCCCTCTTTGAGGGGGCCATTTAGGGAACTGGGGTAAAAATCTGTCTGGGGATTGGTCCTGCTTTGAGCCAGGGGTTGGACTAGATGACCTCCTGAGGTCCCTTCCAACCCTGATATCCTATGATTCTATGAACTTTTGAGTGCTTGGCTTTGAAACTTCGTTATTTTAACATATTTTTGTCTGTAAAATGTGTCAGCTGGGCAAGTCCATCTTATTTGCTTTTATTGTAACTGCAACTGGTCCTACTCATCTGTCTCAAACTCTTCAGAGAAGGCAAAGAAACTACACGTTGATAGGAAAGCATGCATTGTGGTTGCTTAGTACATTGAGACTCTCATATTTTCTAGGAAGCTTTTGATAGAAACCTCAGCTGGAACATCCATCCGCCTCCTGACTAAACACAATTGATACTTGGAGGAAAGTATGTTTTTTCTTGAATATGTAATATAGATTAGAGTCAGAGAACCCAAGTCAGATGTGGGACAAGGTCATAATTATTTCTGATTGGTTTGGAAAGACCTGATGAGAAAGGTGCATGGCCAAATTTTCAACTGTGACTAGTGAGTTTTGGGTGCCTCACTTTTGGGGTACCCAAACTGACACACCTAAAGGTCAGAAGGTTACCTTTCCAGAGTGTTAGCTCTCAGCATTTTCTGAAAATCAGGATTTTGTAAGATGTTTCAATTTGGGCACCCAAAATGATTAGTGACTTTTGAAAATCTTGTCCTAAATATTCAACTGTGACCTCCTTTTTATTTTCTTACTATTTTCTCCCTCCCCGCTCCTTCTTTCTTGTTCTTTCATTCTATACATGCACACATTTTAAAACAAAATGAAACCTTTCTCCCACCACAGAAATCCCTCCAAAATCAAACAAACAGCCTCCTTCCCTTTCTTTACATTTTGAAAGGATCCCGAACTGATGTTTCTAGTTATCTGCTCTCCACTACAAAACCTACCTTCTAGGCTGCTAAGTCGTCTTGTACTATTACTCTTTGGCTACAATTTGTCCAGTCATGGAATATTCTGTATCACTTTATTGTGTTTTGTCTATTTGTTTTGATTTGTTTTTAATGGTAATCTGGTAGAGTTTTAGGCAGAGAAGTGAAATTGCTGCAATGAAATATGTTTATACTCTCTTTCATAAATTCTGTAACATAAACATTTCATAACTTGATGACACAGTTACAGGGTTAAATAATTGCAGGGAGAGAGAGAGAGAGAGAAATCAAGAGGCACAGCTTTAGGAGAAAATAAGTTTTCAAACAGATCATATCTGAAAGGAGTGAGTGAGCTGATGAGATACTCTGTCAATATGCAGAGGAAGGCTGGCCCAAGCAGCAGAATGTTCACAAAAGACACACTCCACAGAACAATAGTGAGGACAGAGAAACATCTATGTAGGTGGACTGAAAATTGATAGATAGACAAGATCTGTGAGGAGAGTTGGAACCAAGTGATGGAAGATTTTCAAAAGAAAGGAATTATCCTCCAACATTTACTTTCTTCTTTGCAAATAATAATGAGGAAAAAACCCTACTGATTCCTCTAATAAATGTATAATGTGCAAAGTTGTCCCCTCTGCAGTTATTAATCTTTACACTTATTTCAGTTACACTGTATTTCTCTAACTCACTGAAAAGATTGGCCTATTAATATTGGCCTTTTTAGTACATTATATTGTGTCCCAGCAGTACTTAAACAAGGAATGTTTTTTTTTATCCTGAATCCCGATTGTACTTCTACACCAATAATGCAAAGTTATCAGTATTAATTTTATTACTGAAATCTTGCCAGCTCCTTTTTCTAGTAGCTTTAATGATTCTCTGTGATGTAGCTTGTTTTCTTGTATTTTATCAAATCCACAGAATTCATTGTTCTGTTAACCTTAACTAACATCTTGTTTTTTTACACTTAGCCTCTGACCATTCATCATTTCAACATGAATTGGATTTTTGCACACATCCCTTTTAATGTTAATTTTTTGAATAGAAAATTACGCAGCATATATAAGAATTTGGTGATTTTTCTGCACAACTCACCCACATCTTCATAGATATTTATGGAAGGGTTTTATAGGTCTCTAAACAGTCTGTTCTTTGCAGTCTAAGATCTTCACTTTTTAGCTGTCTTTTCTTTAATTTTTCCTTAACTATGCAGCTAATAGCTCTTCTACAACATTTAAGAAATTATTACGTCCTCAAGAACATCTTTATTTTTTCCACACTATCTCTACCTTGCTACCATTGGCAAAGTCACAACACTAAACTATTAAATGACCTCAAATCAAAAACAATTCTTGTATAATATAATTACAAGTTTCATACAAAATAGCCCAGTATATCTTATAAACAATGATGGCCTAGATAGGCAAATGAAGGTGAATTATGGTAGGTTACATTATAGCATGCAAGGTACTCCTATACATCTACCAGATGCAAGGACAGGGCAAAAGCTGAATGCAGTGATTACATTTAACTGAGTTCAGGGAAATTGAATGGCCTGTGGAATTTTGTGTAGAATTTGATTTTTCAAATGGGATCTAAAATTGGCTGTGGTAGTTGATTAAGAGCAGAGGCAGAGGAGACTCTTCCAGCAGGCTGAAGCAATGAGGAAGAAGGATCTTCTACCACTTTTTAGGTGGTGAGACAGAAAGAGATTTCCTATTGGGGCAGAATATAGGAAATGGGTTGGAGCATAGAAAGAGGTTGGTTTTTGGCAAGGCCATGGAGGACTTTTTAAAATTATAATCAATGTTTTGATAAAGATTACCACTTCTAATTCCCCAGAATTAGGAATGCTTCATACTATTCTCAGTGTGGCAGGTTGGCAAAAGGGGGAGAGAAGGAGAGGGGGAATCTTGTTAGTTTTGTTTTTGTTTTTGTCCAGATTTGCAGGGGCGGCATCAATCAACCACATCTAATACTCTGTCACAACATAGATCAGAAACCAAATTATTTTATTCAGTACTATGTTTTAAGAAATAAACACTGGGAAATTTGTGTATATTTAAATCTGAGCACTGGGAAGGACCATTCAGTTACATATTATATTGGGATGATATCTAGAAAACTGTCCTAACCTGAATCTACCCCTTCCTCCACTTCCTCACTGTGCTTAAAAACAAAACAAACAAACAAAAAAAAAGACCAAATCCTGATATTCTCACTCTGTTATTAATTAGATAACACTCCTATTGATACCAATTGGCTTTATGATTGAGTAAATGCTTCAGGATTTGGATTATTAATGTTAAGCAGTGTAAACCTCATTAAATTTCTTCAGGCACAGATCAAAGTTAAATGAAACCAAAAAAGAAATCTCATTTGTGGGACACCACTATTACTAAGGTATTGTTGTGTCACTCTACCTATTCAGTATACTGCCACTGTTAATGGTATAATGGGTTTCCCAAATTCTCGAGTCGACCTCTCTATTGATTTACATTTGTGCAACAGTTGTGGACATTTCTAGTTTTGTACACTTATGAGATGAAGAAGCCTCAATAAAACTTCTTGTATGTAAACAAGGCAACTGTCCAGTGGCCTTGGAGAATGCATAGTTTGGGAATGAGGATGTGAATTTTTGGAGTTCATAGGAACCAGTCAATCTCATGGTTACTTATCCCTTCAGCTGAAATCCCTATGAAACATATTCTAATCTCCTTCCTCAAGGTAAACAGTACCTTACCCCACGAGAAGCACCATCAATGGGTTAAGATGTTATTCACTATGGGTAAGGATGTCCAAATCTAGCTGCGTATATAACTACAAGAACCAACAGTTTTGTACAGTATGTGTCTCATTAACCTTTGGCAAGGTATACCAAGGTATAAAGCCAACTGAAGTCTGTTGAGGGAGACTCCAATGGGCCTTCAATGAGGTCCTAAATTTGTTTCACCTTATACCTTATATATTATGTATACTGGTACAGTTTGTTGTAGTCCAGAGCCCATTTTCACTTCATAGTGGCAGATGTTCTTTGTTGTATGAAGATAGAGAAGATAGATGTTTCATTCCTGTCTGCCTTATCCTTCCTAAAAGGAATGTACCCAAGTATTATGAAAGTGCCATTTTATTAAACTGTGTTTTTATATATACATAGAACATTTGGAGTTATTTCTTACTCACCAGTTAATCTCTTTCAGTCTTGGCCATGAGCCACCAGGCTCCTAACAGTCTGAAGAATGTAACTATGAACACATTGGAGTCATTACTGATTTGTACTGCAAAGAATTATTGAAATAAAATCAGCTGATGCTTCTTTAAGACTCCACTGCTTCTAGTGCAATTATAGTATCTTATTCTTTGCAGTGGTTGAGATGAGCAAATTATAACCTTGTTGATGTAAGAGAGGAATTGATTCCTATTAATCAGCAAAGTACTTTCATCAAGGGTGTTCTGTGCTAAGGAGAGTGTACTTTCATCCAGAAAACAAGCTGGATTTTTAGCAGATTTTATTCATTTGTGACTTTACCAATGCTCTGCTTTCAACTTATCTTTTATTCTATAGCCCCAGGAACCTTCCAACTAGCATTAAAAAACAAACAACTCACTTCCCCTACTTTAAAGGCTTTAGTAGCGTATGATATCATAGATGTCTTATAGTTCAAACCTGTTGTAGTTTTAGTCCCCTTATTTTTCTAGGGACAACCTATATACAGTATTTACTCTTCTCTTCCTCCTAATTCTCAGTACACACACAAGATTTGAGTCCTTTCTACTCTAAAAGAGGATGTCAAATGCTTGACTGACTTTTTAGAGATCATGACAAAACAAACAAAATTGAGTCCTGACAACATAATGGAGTGGGGTATAGTGTGAGTCTATCTGCCATTGACAGATCTGGCTTGAGTGGCTGACCTTCATAAGAAGAGCTCTAAAGTAGCTGATGTCATGACACCAACATTCTCTGTTACAGCTTTCAAATTATGATCTGTGGCATATTCCTTCCATAAATTCAGTACTTCAGTGTCTCAAACAAGGAAAATGGATCTGTTGGGTTAATATGCACTTGATCTGTGGGGTTCAGGAGGGTCATGCCATTTCAGTGTGGTTTCCCTGTACAAAAGAGAACTATCTATCTAAGATTTTGGACTTGGGGTCTTTTGTTTATTTGTTTAAACCAAGCATTTAGCTGTCCCTTGGTTGTTCTGATTTTGCATCCGAAAGTCTCCAGATGATTACAGTTGTTGCCCATACGAAATTAATGTCTGACGTTAAAACTACCAAAGGGATGGTAATAAATCTTGGGAATACTGAAATAATTTCTGATCTTGTTGTGTTAGATATAGCTGGGTATAGAAGCTTCTTATACCTATGTAATTAAATAGAAACTCTGGCTTAAAAACCACGGTTGAAATTGTGCTGCTGAGTGGCAAGTTTCCAGATCTCCAATTGTAGGCTCAGAGATGGGTGTAGGGGTGTGGTAGATAAAGTTTGAAATGTTGTGGAAGGACCATTTGACATAGAATATTTAGGTGACCTTATCTTACAGATAATGCAACAAGTTGCTGGGTTATTATGAGCCTTCAATGCTTGGTTTGGTTTGAGATCTATCTTCCTCAGCAACCTTATGGCTATATGCCTTAAAGAGAGAAGCTAGCTTGAGACATAGGGGAAAAAATAGTATAAAGAGATACTTTGAAATATTTCTTAACACAGTAATAATTATTCCTTGAGCAGCAACAGAAACATTAGGCATTGTTAATCCCATTTTTGATGTATTTTTCCATGCATTTCTTCATGCATCGTGACAATGTGACATTTCAAGCCTTGTTAATTGTTTTTTAAGTTTGCCTTAAAATGTATCTGGCTTGACAGTTTGATGTCATGTGATATTCCTTTGAACCTTTGAGAAAATTGCTGTTTTTGAGACAAATTCTTCTCATTTTCCATGACAACTACTTAATGAGAAGACGTAGGTGCAGCGGAAGTGCAATGATTTTCTCTTTGAGTGGTGGAGTTTTCCTTTGAATTTCCTTTGCATTATAAAGACTGAATGCATGCCCTAATGTTCAGCTCATATTGATCCATCCACTATCTGTATCTGTTTAAAGCTACATTTATTTGTTTATCTTTGTCATAATTTATTTATGCCTACATTCCTTGATGGAATCTGATAAAGACCAGACAGGGTGGCATGTTTTTGTGTGTTTGTTAGTTATTTAGTTTGTAGTATTGTTTAAAATTCTGGATAAGAGGATAGGGAAAGAGACGGAAGCAAAATATGAGAAATCAAACCTATATAACACCAGCCTCATTATAATACTCAGTTATCAATCCGTTTATTTATGAAGTTGGAAGTTGATTATTGAATCACATGTAGTTCAAACGTATTGTGAAATGAAATCTTATAGCTACTAAATTATTTATCCTTCTGTTTGCAAGTAAATAAATATCAAACACCTCCTTGTTCTTTTTTCTCCATTTTCAGACGAAACAAATATAATCTTCTGTCACAAAAAGACCTGTATCATTTATGAGATTGGATTTCAGTTTGATTCACTTTAAATTAAATTGTTTTAAATGTTTGGTACATGTTCTTAGGAGGCTCAGGAGGGAAAAAATTCAGTTATTCATATTTGATTGGAATGTAAACTTCACAACAGAGAAATGTGAAATCAGTGTAAGCAAGCAACAAACATTGCCATTCAGTTTTAAATTCTGAAGAACTTTTACTTGCCTGCAGTCCTCTTAGTACCACTACAAAGCTGTGCTCTTTATGATTCTTCCACAAATAAATGCCCTGAGACCAAGTTCAGCTCTCAGTTACAATTACCCATTATCCTCAATGCAGTGGTGTAACAGAGGGCAGAAAGTGTTCCAAGAAATGGGACTTAGTTAACAACTGGATTGAGGCGCAAGGGGGAAAAAATCCATCTCCCTTCCTCTTAGCTGTGTTTGGTTTTCAGGGCCAATAGGAGTAAAGAAGCAGACACTTATTATTGTCACTAAAATCAGCATACGTAAATCTGAATACACACAGGGAGCTAATCTGCTAAGTAAAAGGTGCCCATTTTACCTTGTCATTATTCAGAATAGAACTGCAGTTTAAAAGATGAGTCTACTGCGAGGTGCTGAGCCCCTACTCACATTGTAGTGTAGTTAAGGTCAGGCAGTCCTCAGCACCTTCCAGGACTGGGCCCTCAGTTTTCAATGATGGCCATCAATTCATTGCACTCCCTCATGGCACACTTGTAGTGCATTCTTCCCTTGCAGATCCCACCCAATCCTCATACTTTTAAGAACTCTGTCCAAGTGGGCCAACAACTCTATTAGCCTCTCTACCAGATACTGGTGCTGCCACTTGCAGATTGTGTTTTGGGTCGGGGTGGGGAGGGAGGGGAGGCTGATCCTCTTCTACCTTGCAATCCTCAGACTCCATGCACTGTCAGGGTTCCATTGACTTCATTGAAATTATGACAGTTTATGTCAGCTGAAGATCTGCCTCCTACCACTGTTGAATGTGAGTGGATAATCTAATTGGGTAATGACCAACATTTACTTTGCAGAAGTGTAAATGATTACACTAGAATATTTCTATTTGCTATATAAAGTTGTTTTCTAATTAGATTTCCTGACCATTCTTTTAAATACAATTCATTTTTTTGGCAGAAGGTCACACTTCATAAAAACCTATTATTCTAAATAAGAGGAAAACCTGCATGTTGATAGCATTTTTGTGTGTGTGTGTGTGTGCATCTGTGTGTGTGTATGTGTGTATATATATATATATATATGTGTATATATACACAAACAAACATTCCCCATTACATGAGGCTTCAGTTTGTATTAATTAAGGATGTTCCTGTTCTTGGGTGGTCAGAGACACAAGGTGAAAATCTAGGCATGCTGTTTTTATACTACAGCCACACACCCTGGTGTTTTATTGCTAATTTTCACATTTTCACTGCTGTTCCTTATTGCTTTGGTGGACTGTGAAATTGCTCTCTACTCCTATAAAATAATATAATATGCTGTAGCCTGTTAAATTGGAGATCTTTTCTGAATTCTGATTTCAAAGATCAATCTTTATGTTTATGCTTAAAATAGTTTTAATTTCCTTTTTGGTAACAAAGAAAGTGTCGAGATATGTAGCCAACAAGGGATCTGCTTCTCCTTTCAATTACACCACTTTTCTTCTTAAAGTGGAGTTACTCTTGATTTACACCAGTGTGAGAGAAGAGTCAGGCCCAAATTCTCAGAATCTGAACATGCAACCAACAACAACAACAAAAGTCTGGCTCATAGATTTTTTGTTATCTATGTATTTTAGTGATGTGTTGCAATACAAAACTCTGCAGTATATGAGTTCCTTCTGCCTAAAGGAGATTGGCAGTTGTGATGTTGTGGTGGAAAAGCTTTCTCAAATGGGAAGGTTTCTCCCCACACCAAAGATGGTCAGATTGTGGGTTTATCAACCTGATGTGGATGTTCATTCCACAGCCATTTCCCCTCTATTAAGAAAGATTTGTCTCCAACTCTCTCACACTTTTACTCTGGGCTTCAGTGTCCCACTTTTAAAAGCTTTCTTGATAAGAAATACCAGGGGGTATTTCCTGATTTCAACTACAGAGGGCAAAAACCTATATCTGATAGATCATTTTGTCCTTTGGCACCTTCAAGCTAAGAGCCCAACTACAGTTGACTTCAATGGAACGATGTAAGGTAGTAAGCACAATGGGATGAAATCCACCTGCACCCTATCAGCTCATGTCTCTTCCTTGATCTTTAGGCTTCCCCCCGGTCTTTGCTTGCTACAGCTCCCAGTACACCTTAATGGGAGAGGGCATTTCTATCCAATGCCTCATATGACTCAGACCAGGAATGTGAGGGTTAGGCAACAGAAATTCCATACCTTTCAGCAACTCTTCATAGAGGTAGAGGTGTTCTCATCTTGTTGTCTGGCTAATCTCACACAGACAGAACAAAATCTTCTTTAAAACAAGTTTTATTAAAAATAGAGAGCAAATGATACTAAAACAAAAGAAACATACCTCAGCTGACTATTTTGCAGTAGGCTTTCCTTAGCTTAGTTCTGGAGAAAGGAATATCTATAGAAATCAATTCCCTCTGATCACTTTGCAATCAGCTGTGATACAGCCTCCCATTGCTGTGTCCAGAGTAGTGCAGGTATATTCCCCACCTGACCTCTGTGAATCCCTGTGTTGCAGACGCAGAGTGCCCGAGGCAAAGCAACAGCGAAGGTTCGTGGCCTGGTGTGCTTCGCGCCAATAAACACACCAGGTGGAGAAGCAAACAAAGTTTATTTGAGATCTCAAAGCGGTGCAAGGAGACTGGCACGTCTCAAATCAAGCACACTAACAGAAACAGTTTTTTTTCCTTTATACCTTTACAGTCAAGCCTCACCCCCCCCTTCCCCCGCTACCCCTCCCTTCCCTCCCCCCATTCCTCTCTCTCTCTACCCCTCCCATCCCTGGTAACAATTACTAAGCAAATAACGATTACATTTAAGCAGTTAGTTTATGTTGGCAGCTATAAGTTCAGCTCGTTAGTAACACTTCTTGAACTACTATCTTGTCCCGTTCCTTTGATTTCCTTCGGCCAGAGGTATGCAGGCCTCATTATTACCGCTTGAGCAGGGGGTTGCACACAGATAACTGGTTGCTTACATATTCCAATTGCACCTGGCTTTTGAGGTCGATTAGAGTTTAAACATGGAAGGAGTTTGGTTCAGGCCTAGTGCAGGAAGGCTTCATTGACACTTGTGATTTTCCACCCTCCTGAGTCACCTGGGGTGATGGTGATGCCTGGTGATGTCAACACCTGTACCAGGTAATAGAGATCATTATCATTTAAAGAGGAGGTTGCAGTGTTTGGAACAGTGGAGTGTTTGGTCAGGAGTACTACCTGGAGGAAATACTAAATTCTTTGTCCCTTATGTAAGGACCATTGTTCCTTTGGCACCTCTGAGGAGCTCTGCCATGCTATTGCCCCCAAGTCCAGAATTTCAAAGGCCATTTTGAATTTCACTTCTGATGACTGACTTTGGATTTTTATGTACGTCTGGGCTATAGGTGTTAGTTCATGCCCAGGGAGTATCTAGTTTCTATCATAGTTGATCACAGAGGTAACATGGATTTGCTTTTTTTAAGTCCCTTGTATCAACTTTTCCTTGACTTGAACATAAAGCCTGTGCCATATGGAGTTTTGAGTGTACAAATACACACCAAGGAGAATGGTTTTAGTCTCAGCTTATGCTGGGATCCTTGGAAAAGAGAGACCTTTTGGTGACAAAGCTGGTGCTTGGAAGAGGGATTTCTTAGAAGGAGTAGGCTGGTGTAATGTAATTGATTATCTAAAGCTCTGATGCATCTGAGACTATATATGTTGAATCAATTTACTAAGGTTTCTAAGGCACTTTTAACTTTTTCTTTTACAAAAAGAACCAGCTTTGCAGAAAGTATTGTACCAGCTCTTCTTAAACCTCTTAAAATCTATTTTGCTTGTTAATTGTCTCTCAAACTAAGGAAGTGTATTTTTGTAGGACTTGGTTCATATACTACTTTTAATAATGGCAAGACAGGGAGTTGTGCCAAAGTTAGAGATTCCCATTGGGGATTATTTGTTAGCTATGTCTTTGTATTATAAGAATTGCTATAGTGGTGATATGATTCATATCTGTATCCAAAGATATATAAAGCAAAAATGTGTCATTTGTAAGTGTCTTCAAAACCGAGAAGGGCTTGGATTACAGATTCCTGCAGAGGTAAAGAACACCTTTTCTGGCGCAGTAGATGGCACCTTTTCTGATGACAAATAAATTGTAGAGCAACTTTGTAGCAAAGGCAAATATATTGACTAAATTTAGCCAACCAACACACTTCCTCTCATGATCTAAGCGTAGAGGTTGTTTCTGCAGAGCTCTAACGCTAACGAATTAATCCACTGCATCATTGGAACAACTGATTTTTATTAGATTTGAAACTTTTGAAAGATATAAAATCATGCATTGCTGTGCAGTTTTTTTGTTTGCTTTAACAAGCATTTTATTTTGTGTGCAATGTTTAAAATATGCTGATCACCATAAGATCTTTTCCTCGGTTGCAAAAGTAAGCATAGTAAGTAATTGTAAAATTTCAGGCACCACTGTGTGATAACTACGGGTAAGGGTTTGGTTTAGTTTTCAATAGGAGCCACTGGGTGTGTGTGTTTGTTTGGATATGTTGCTTTTTAATAAATATTACATAAAATCATATCTATATCTGACAGATATTTTCTGAAGGAAATGTCAATAGCAAGCCAGAGCACTGGACATAATAAAAAGGCCTATGTAAAAATTCAGCTGCCATTTGGTACTGTGAACAGAGAGCTCAGCTAATTCCCCTGCCCTAGCCTGATTGTGCTCTGGCAATTAATTCTACCCCTCTTGATTATCACAAGGAATAGGAAAAACAAACCCTTTTCTCTTTCCACAAGAAGGGTGTTTTTCTTAATTTTATGCAATGCATCAGTTGCATATTAATCTGATATTGATAAAAGAAGCAAGCCACTCATAAATTATAAATTTTAAAGGCGAAAGAAAACAAGCCCCTTTTGCACTCACATCTATAGCTGTCTGAATGCAAAGTTAAACTAAACTATACATTTGTTCATGACATAAACCGTACTGACCCCATGTATGTAGTTAACATTCATGACAATGCATCTTAAAGATACAAATCTTTTCCCGACTGGCTGTTGTCAGGATTATAATACAGGTAATAACATAATTAGGGATAAAGTCTTAGAGAGGATTTAAGTTTTGATAGCATAGGAGACCTTTATCTAAATCTTAAAATATCTTCATGTTGCAAGGCCATACAGTGAAGGCTGTGATGATTTCATGATTCCAACACAGCCCTTGAAGGATAAATTGGATTTAAATGCTGATGATTTAGCTGGTTTAGTAGCTTGTGCAAGTTCATTCAGATGGACAGCCATATGGCTTGAAAGACAGATAGACTAAGACATGGAGGCATTTTCCTTCCCCAGCTACCCTCTATAAAATCACGCCTGATCTTCAGAAAACAAAAACTGTTCATTTCCATTACTGTTTGGATAATATTGCCCATGGTATGAAGTGAAAGACACTGATTGAATTTACACAACATAGTTCAAAAATGGATTCTCAGTGGAACACTTCTGATTTCTTCTTATAGCAGCAACTCTTTTACCTACACAGTAAACATTATGCGCAAACAGACCATTAGTGTGCATCTTGAAGAAGGCACAGGTCAGCCCTCTGTGCTCTATACTGGGGCAGGAGAAGGAAATTCTCCACCTCAGTGATTCTCAGATTTTGGAAGCAATGCCAGAGGAGAAATCAACTGGGTTTGAATTCTCCTATTAGGCACTGGTCTGTGTTGGAGACAGCTTAGCAAGCATAACAATGCCCATGTTTGGGTTGTCTTTGAGGACTGAATATGGGACCTCTGGATCTAAAAGCACAAATTTCTGCCACTTTAGTTAAAGTACGAAGCTGACTACCATGGAGGTGGTAGCAGACACACAAACCCCTATTTGAAATCTAACCATCAAGGGGACTAAAGACTAACATTGTGTTAATGTGGGTCACATAAGCACTTAATGTAATTCGTGTCTTCGAAAAAGCAGTTTGGAGAAGTGGATGACCCTTGGGTCTGTTATATTAGGGTAGGGGATTTTAGTCCCTTCTGTGCCTGAAGAGACCTTTCAGTTATCTAATTTGTAAAATGGATGAAAGATGATTGCCTTCCACTAAGGTAGAGAAAAGTGACTTTGGTTAATAAAGGTTGTGAAGTGCACAAACATATTAACAGCAGGCAGAGGACGGGGGTTCGCTCTCTCCTTCTCTTGTCACAAATGTGTTACATTTTACCATGAATGTGTGACAGATCTGCCAAACATGGGACACTTGGCAGGTCTGCTCCAGTAAAGATTAATAAAAAACCAGCAGCAGCAGCAGCAGCAATAACAAAATGAAATGAACCAGACCTAAATGTTGGCAAAGAGCTATGTTTCTTGTATACGTTTCTATGCTCTTACTGAGACAGTTATTGGACACCATATCTAAAGCAACATTTATATCATAAACAAATGGTAGTTACTGTAACTAGCTTATTAGAGGCTTCCATGTCCCTTATAATGTCAGTTATCAGCAAAATAAAATTTCATTTGCTATTGTGGCTTGACTAATAATCTAAAACCAAGCAAAGTAATCACTTCTGGTGGATAAACACTGAGAAGGAACGAGGAATTAGCAGGACCAGGCCTGCTTAAAGTTAAAATTAGTTCTAGATTTCCACTAAGGACAGATCAAGCTTTATTCCTGTTTTGATACTTCAGAACTATAATTGGCTAAACAATAAAATTGCAATTCACAAGTGAGGATATCTATTGAGGCTCTTGTTCTATAACCCATGAAGGAGATTATAATGGGGAAGAAAAGGTATTTCATGAGCTGGAAAGGGACTGTGAAATGCTAGAACACTGGGAGCTGAGAAACAAACATAAAAGGGAAGTTAAAGATGCTGCTTTGTTATCTTGGATCAAATCTCAGCCATATATAGCTGTTCACAAGCAGAGGTCAAGTGCCAGTTCCAACTGCTGAAATAATCAATGGCTACAGATATTGCACTCAACTTCTGTTAATAATTCCAGGGCCACTGTGTACCAGAGACACACTCACACACAATCATAAGCTGTAAAGTTTGTTATATGTATGCATCAATTGTAGTTGGTGTCACATATAATAGATGCATGACCAGAAGTAGTGGTTTGATTTTTTGCATACTTTTCTATAGTTGTTGACAGGAGAGTTTTGTTGGCACAGTCCTTTACATTTGAGAACACAGGTTGAGTATAATTGGGTTTTTCTGACCAACAGGTGACGCCGCTGGACATCTCTGCATAATGAATTGAGGACCTAGGGAGATTAATGAAAGTCTCTCCATTGAGTACAGTGAAATTTAGAGAAGGCTCTGTAAGGTCTCACTGTAAATCTTGAGATTTTTCTCATCACTATCCTGCTTCCATTCAAGTTGATAGAAACTCCCATTTACTCCAACAGTTAAGGATTGAGCCCTATGTTAGGCAAATCTTTCCTTATTGATTTCAAACACTTTCTCTGAGATTTCTGCACTTTCCATTTTTAACACATTTTTATATTTGTAAACCTGCTAAAGCCTGCTCTTCCTTCACTTGAAGTTATTGGCCAAAGTCCCAAACAGGAGTGAGTGAGTTTCTGCAGAACTGTGTGGAAAAGATAGTAGGAATGAAGTATAGGGGAAGTCTGTTTAGTTAGTTGTGTTAGGGAGCTTGAGGAAGGAGCAGAGTTGTCTGATGTGTATGGTGAGTGTTCAAGTGAAGGGGTGTATGCCTGAGTGTCGGAATTAGGGGGGGTTGTACTGATAGATGCCTTTTTCATTCCTTGCTTTTTTGGTTTTGTGTTAGGTATCCTGGCCCCACTGAATTCAATGACAGAAGTCCCATTGGCTTCACTGGTGCCAAGATTTCACCAATTTTGTATAGACCAATGTTGACTTACACACAATACTATTTTTGTGCATAACCATAAATATGGTATGTTATGTTGGATTTATGTCTCCTATATGAACTAATATGAAAGTGATCGCTTCATATTTTTCAACCCACATATGTCACATAGTATTTTAATGTCATACATAATAAATGTCCTTTCTGCAGATGGAGACCCCTTTCTGATGATTAAAACAAATTTTTTGTTTAAAAAAAATGTTACTTTGGGATCCACCTGTGTAGGGTCAGTATTATGCTTTGAAAAGTTCAAGACATTGATAGGGCAATGGATTGGATCCAGTTCTGGGTATACCTGCAAACTGGGACATGTGGTTGCTAGATCAATACAATCTATGTTGTGCTTCTTTGGGACCTGATCCATTGAGATTAACAAAAAAGATTCCCATTGACTTCATTGGGCACTGGATTTAGGTTTCTAATACATAACTTTAAATTCAAGAATAATGCTAAGGGCCTGATTTTGACACCCTTATATTGCAAGTAATCCCAATTGAGTATTAAGTAGTACTCAGTGTGAGTAAGTGTGGCAGAATTGAGCTCTAAATGACTTTATACTGATCTTGAAAACAAAATTACATTCCACCTATCTGTTTGTACATGGTGACAGATTGATTGTAAGTTCCTCTTTCCCCGCTCAGTAGATCAGAGATTTAGGGCCAGCAGGACATAACTGCTTTACATTCCAATCCCTCCAGCAACCCCAACTTTTTTGATTCAGTAAGAAGCAACAGAAGGAAGAGGGGAGCTAGTGTGCCTACAGTTTTGTAAGAAAACAGGGAGGGGGGTTGTATTGCCTGGGGATCTAGGGAGAAGAGGATGAGAGTAAGTATTGTGGGGGAATTTCACAGGCTGATTGTGGAACTGGCAGTGGAGACCTCATGAGTGAAGACATGGGGGAAATCTTACACGGTGTAACTGTTTTGGAGGTAACTGCTGGGGAAAGAGAACTTAAGGAAGCCTGGTAACAGAAGGAGGAAGTAGTGTGGGAGAGTCTCATGTATGGGGGAGAGATGTTGTGATGGTGGGCATATTAAGTGTAAAATTGAAGATGGGAGTTGACACCCCTTAGTACTTCTCATACATCCTATGAAGATTTGGAGAAGAAGCATGGGTTACATTTGAACATTTTCCTCAGTTTCATACTTCTTCCAAACAGCAAATTTGTGCATTCAGGAGTATGATAGGGAAAGGGCTAGATGAGCACATGTTTCACAGCAGTTTCTTTGCCAGGTTAATTTTCCCCAAGAAACTGACGCAACCTGCAATACAGAATGAAGAACACTTTGTTCTTAAATCATATCAACAGAACAAATAAAGGAAGAGGCATGATTACATGGCATCAGAAAAATGTGGAGGGTAGGTTTTCATTATAAATTTCCTGGTTTTTTTTTCAATTTCACAAACATGTTAACATTTGAAATCCTTGTTTTATAAATACTCCCACTCTTCCGCATAAAGATTTCGAATGCATCTGTATAATGCACCCATATGTGTATGTGTGTGTGTGTGAATATCTGTAAAATCTTTGTGAAGAGGCTGGGGGTTTTATTTATTTATTGTTTGTGATATATATATATATATATACTCCTTCTCACCTGACCTTTCCCAACCACTGAAACTTTATTTATTGGAGAGTTTGGCTAAGGGATAAACACATAATTCTTCTTTTATTGGCAACTGTTTATACTTTAGCAACAGATACTGTAAGCATCACTTTCTTATGTGCAATAAAAGCTAATCTTAAGTGACCACTCTAGTGACTTTATATATATATATATATATATATATATATATAATCAGTTGCTTGACTTGAATAGATTAAAAAGAAATGATCCAGAGTTGTACTCAATATCTTTGGTGATACTTAAGATTGGTGTCCTAAGACAGAAGGTTGGCTAATAAAGAGCTTTCACTGTAACTTGTTTGTTAAAATGTTCTGTTCTCATGGACAAATATCTTCATGTAACTGTGATTTGGGGGGCTAATTGATTAAAATAGGTGTGAAGTAGAGACCCTTTATAGGAAATTAAATTCCAAATTGCTTTACTTTCATCAAAGTGAACTCCATTTTCCTGGCATTTCTCAAAGAGAGTTGCTAATTAGGAATATAGGTGAGCCAGTTGGGTTAAAATTAAAGCAGACTCCCAACCATGATCAATTGTAACAGCACCCCAGATTTAACCACCTTTTCTTTGTAATTGTTTAATATTGTGAGTAATACCCCAGGCAATATGAAGCATTCTGATTCATACAGATGGAAAAGGTCTAATAGACCACTCTGCCCCACTCCACTGCCGTTCTCTGTTGTATATTTTCCAGCATTTTGTCCAGTCTAGTTTTATATGTCTCAAGCAATGAACCTCCACCACTATCTTTGCCAGATTATTCCACAGCCAAATGGATTTCAGTGTCCTTATTTTTCCAGAAATGTAGCTTAAAATTTCTGTGAGAATTTTACCCTTATACTCACAGTTACTATAACATGTACTTTCATAATAATTGCTCTGCTTTTTTAGTGTTAATAGCCTTGAAATATTTGTAGATTTATGTCACTCCTCAATTCTGTTGCTCTTGCCAGAGCTTCCTTCAACTTATCAATAACTTTGTGGATGTTCCAAGATGCCTTTGCTACTGCAGCCTGTTTGTGTTGCCCTTTCTTCCTGTCATACGGTACTGCTAACTCACACCTAATTTGCTTTAGACTATCATTTGAAAGTCTGTTTCAGCATTACTACTGTTAAATTTTCTCTTTCCCATTGACTACATGTGTGTTTGAATCTCATTTTGTAGTTTTCTTTTATTTCTCATTTCCCTATGTCTGTTTCTGGTTTTTTATTCCCTCCCAATTCAGCGTCTTCTGTGAATTTCATTAAATGTGGCATTGTCCTTGTGAGCAGGTGGCATTCCCACCTGCCCTGAACAGAGGATACACACAAGGAATATATTACAAAGTTGTTCCCTTCGTGGGGTTTACCTTTATTGTTAATGTAAGTGACATCAAAGCATAAAGCTCACCCTAAGCTTTCTCCTAAATATTGGCTATTCCTAGGCATTTCCATGTAGAACTTTTTCTGTCCTGCTTCCTCCAACTCAAAGAGACATTCCAGTATCTCATCAATCCTGGCTGGAGTTAATAAGGGTCCCCTGCTGATGTGACCCTTTGCATATTCTTATGCTCCCTTATCTCTTTGTTTGAATGATCAGCAAAGGTCACAATCTAGTACATACATTGTAAGCAATTTGAGGCAGGTGCTGCACATTTGTAGAGTATCTACAGTGTCTGCTTTCTGCGGAAAATGTTGCCCTTTTGTGGAAAAACCAAAAAACACGGGGTGTTTGGACAAATGCAGAAAACTTTCCAAGTGAAACCAAACTTTATTTATTTATTTATTTGTTTATTTATTTATTTTTATTTTAAATACAATGTTGAATTTTCCGTGTTGGGGGAGAATAAAATCCACATCATTTTTTGACCCGCTCCAGTCTGGGTGCTTGCATGCATACTTGCCTCCAGACCACTAAGATTTAATTCACTATGGGATATTCTGGATTTCCAATGTTTCTAAGTATAGTACTTTCTGTAAGTCTTATACCATTTTTGCAATAATGCCCTTTGCTCATTAATCGCTGTTGCTACCTCAAGAACACACAGGTTTTGTTCATGGTTTAGGGATGAAATAGTGGAGGAAGCAGACTTCAAAATGTATGCTATTGTTATTATGCCTTTAAAGAACGAAGGGCATGGGAAATGAACTCTTCTTTTCAGATGGAGAACATGTCTGTTTCACAGTGAAAGCATAATTTTGTACATGGCAAAAGGAGCATTCTTGTCATGTTGTCTCATGGGTTTTTCCCGTTTTAAAAAAAATTGAAACAAGGTCAGACATTCTTCAGAGTGTCAGGATAACACAATGCATTCAGTTTCCTTATGTAGCCAAAAATGAAATCAAAGCAGAGCTACTGCTGAACAATGATAAATTTAAAAGCTATAAAGCATAATTAGAAAACACCATAAATAAAAGTTTTTTATATAGGAAAAGAAGCTTAAATTCTTGTAACAGCCTATATTAAATAATAAGTCAAACATTTGCCTTTTTAGCCAATGCCTTTTGGGTCCAAATCCTTTCCTCTATTTTCACTTGTTTCTTCAGATGTATTTAAAAGTGCCTGCCCACTGCTCTTGACACTTGCACAGACAATTAAAATAAGCCAAATGTATAGGATAAAAATCCCAAATGCAGCAACTTGCCATCCACACTGACCCTGAATTAAAAAAAAAAAAGATGGCTTAGTGAAGCAGCCAATATTAAAAGGGGCAGTCTTTCTCATATTGCTCACGCCCTCCAAACTATCTTCTCCTC
Source organism: Terrapene triunguis (assembly GCF_002925995.2). Lineage (NCBI taxonomy): Eukaryota > Metazoa > Chordata > Testudines > Emydidae > Terrapene > Terrapene triunguis. Next base: position 14,284,449 of record NW_020664369.1, on the reverse strand, counting down.
AAAAGGCTTGGGAAAGATTAACAAATCCAGGCCCTGCTTGACAAGTGGGGAGTGAGTCCCGGTGTTTCCGTCACAAGGAGAAATGAAGTTTTTATTTTCTTCAATGGAAGTTTCACCCATGTGAGCCAGAGAAGCATGGGCCTAGAGGGGCAAATTTTCCAATTTAGCCATGCAGCTCTTTCCCCGTCACCTCCAGCAGCCTCAGCGGTGTGGAGTGATTTGTCTTGGTCAGCAGGGACAAGCCTAAGGGGCTTTTTTAAGGGTTGATCCCCTCTTCTCCACCCTTACGTGGGCACTCAGCATCTTCATGGGATTAGAGGAGGGGACTAGAAAGGGTTTTATATCCACAGAATAGTGGCTGATTTGAATACATTAAAGGGTGTAGTTTATCGGACCTTTTTCCTTCCTAGGACTCCATTCCATGCTTGGGAGCAACTGTTCTCTTCCCCCTCTACTCCTGCCCCAAACTCCATTTTGGATTAGAGTAGGACTGAGATTCTTGGTGAGGTGCCAGTCATATTTTGGGCTGAGAAGAAAGTTTCCCTCCCTGCCAGACTGGCCCAAATGGTGTGGATTTTTTTCCTTCCTCTCTGCAGACCAGGCAGGTCAGTCAGATTATTCAGGTGTTTGTTGTTCCCACTTCACAGGGGTCCAGTGGAACTGGAATCACCATTAGGTGACTGTGTGGAGAGGGGTGGGGGAAGGGGGGGCGGTGCAGCTCCTGGTACAGCAAAGGATCACTCGCTTTCTCCGCCTCCCATATCTTCAATCCTTGTATAAGGGGAGGGAAAGTTGTATAAGGGTCTGAGCAATGCTGCTGAGACCAAGTTAAGGGTTTGGAGGAAGGATGGTGTGTGTATGGGGGGTAGTAGTCTCCCAGGTGGTATGGATTACAGATGGGAGATTGACCTGTACTGAATGAGTCATTGCCAGATGTGTTAAGTTAATAAAGTTGCATTCCTGATCATATCCCAGAATTTAGAGGTTTAAGCATGAACCCATAAGGTATGACAAAGTGCTTTGCCTAACATGTTGGGGTAATGTAAGCATCTCTCTCATCCCAACCACCATAAATTTAGTTGGGGTGCAAGTCTCCCTATACAGGCCTAGTCTCACTACAGCATGTACGGTCTTGGAACAGCAGTTGGATGTCATGGATTTAGCTGCAAGGTGGAATTTCTGTGTTCAGGAGATAGTTTGCATCCATTCCACTTCTTGGATATTGTGCCCAAAGCGTGAATTTAAATTTCGCTTAGTATCCTTAAGTAAAATGTATGCCCACCGGTTTAAGTAAAAAAAATAAAAAATAAAAAATAAAATAGTATTTATTTGTACTCCTTGTGCATGTGTCTATATATAGCTGCAAAAATGTCTGCCGCACAGGAAATAACCTGTTTGATCTGGGCATACTAATTTCCTTCTAATCCTCTGAAGTTGAGTTGAAAAATGTTGATTCGATTTTAAATATCAGAGTTAGTCTGTAGAATTGGACAAATAAAGTTCTAAAAAAACCCAATTATGAATATTTGTTCCATTTTAAAAATATACATTGGCTGTATTCACTTTTTGTGAACATTGAATCCCTTTGATTTGTATTGGTTAAAAATATTTGACTTTCACTTTCTTGCTATACCAGATAAATGCTTCCGGGGGAAAAGAAGAAAATGAATGGGAAGGGAAAACAGAATGTGAAAGACCAGTGTCAAAATATTAATGCCATGATCTGCTGTGCAACACATCCAGTGTGAGGAGAGGAAATTCTTCTCCTGGCTCAGCAATGCTGGGATTTTAAGAGATGGCCAGTCTAAAGTCCTTATAGAAATCTGCTTCAGGCCAGTCTTGGCTCGTACTTTCTTTCGTATTTGGATGACCTGAACAATAGCTACTTCCTATCCCTTCTGCACTAAACCTGCACACAAAGTAGCAAAGACAACTAACCGTAGGAAGTCACTTTTGTTCCTCTGCCAGCTCTGATAGTTTCTCATCCCTGCGTAACTGTTCGTAGTGTTTCAGGAAGAACTTGTTAATCCCTATAGGTTGTATAAAGTTATTCACTGTGGATGATCTAATTGAAGCAATTAACGTGTGTGTATTATCAGAGTTTAGTAACTGGGCCCACAGCCTCCTTATATGTCCAGAGTGATGCAAGTTATTTAGGAAAAGTGATGGGCATTTCTTCTTTATAAGCATGGACAAAATTAAAGGATATGCAAGATAAACAGATAATCAGGTGGTTCAATTGGGGGTTAATTTACTATTAGAAGAGCTTTATTATCTGCTCTCTTTTTTTTTAAATTAAATTTCTGTTGAAAGACAGTTTTTGCCTTGATGGCCTCTTTGTTTTGTCAGGTAATGACAATGGCTCTGATAAAAGGTTTTGTGGAGGTTCATGAGAGAGTACAGGGAAAACTTAATTAGCATCTGAAAGGGAGGGATTCATCTGTAACATGACAAATTCATAAAAATCTGTAGCTTCAATAAAAGTCAGAACTAACTAGGTTCATGATGGTTAGACAACATATTACAGCACCAGGGTGGTGGGAGTGTATGTATGTTCTGTGAGAGGTAATGTGGTTCAGCGGATAACAAAGTTGACTGCAACTCAGGCTATCTGGGTTCTGTTCTCATTTCTGTTACTGTCCTATCATATCTTTGAATCTCTTTCCTTTTCCACCATTTGTCTGTCTTGTTTATTTAGGCTGCAAGCTCTTTGGGGGAGGGAGGATTATCTCTCATTATGTGTTTGTACAGCTCTATCCTAATAATAATAATTTCACAATCTACTTCAGGACTGCATTTTCTGAAAGACAAAAATATGCATGATAGAACCAGTTGTTTTGTAGGACAGGACCCATGTCTGAAATGGGCTTAATCTCATACAACCATCAGACAGAAAACATTCTTTTTTTTTTTTTATCCTCAAATCATGTATTGTAGTAGCTCTATTGAAGATTTGGAACAAAATTATACTCTGTTTCTCCAGTTTAATACAGGAATAGCTGCACTGAAATCAGTGGAAGTTTTCTGGGTTATACTCATGTGTCTGACAGAATTTTCCCCTTGGAGCACAGATGTCTCTATAAATGAATTCTTTGCCATATCAGAGCCACTAATACAGTAGGTGAAGATACTGGTGACACTCTATTCTTTCCGTGCCATATTATTTATTCATATTTTTTAAAATGACAGACTTCCCATCAATTAAAATGCACAGTACAATAGCAAAGGCTCCCCATAAACATCCTCCAACCCTCAGCCCACTCTGGTCTTAAAAGCCCAAGAACAAAGTTTACCAAAAAGCTTCCATTGTCCCTACTTCCCTGTTTGCGAATTCCTGAGCCCTATTCTGTGGGTTTAAAATCACAATTTTTCTATTTTAAAAATGTGTTTTTTCTCTCCCATATTGCCTTGTGAAAGTCCCACACAAGCAACAGGGAAGAGCGAGTGTCTGTGTACATAGTAGATTATTGTTGGGATCTGCAGCATTATATTCAGAACTGGCATTCACTTGGTTAGAGAGAAACATATACAGTTGCATTCCTTTCCTAGGTCTTTGATTTGACATTCTCAGAAGTGTGGTTAGTGGCTAGAGACAGGGCTCCTGAGTTGTATTTGTAGTTATGCTAATGATTCGCTGTGTGGCACGGGGCAAGTCACCTATGGGGACACTTAGCAAGATCCTCACCCTGCTCTAGCCCCATTACCCTGCATATAAGGACTGTCATGGCATAAAAGGCCCTAAAAGCACAAGAACTACTGAAGTGATAAGGCTGCCTCCTGAGGACCCTATCAGGAGCCATGACTGGGGGCAGTCCCATAGCACTTCAGAGATTCTAAGCAATGCCACAGCTCAAAGGGCAGCCCAAAGAGGCTGCTGTAATGTAGACAGGCCCTTAATGCAGTCTAAGGTATGCAGCCTGGGGTCCCCGCAGCCCAGGATTGACAGAGCCCAAAGATGTCTTAAAAGCCTTCATAGCCCCTCTTCTTCTCTGCAAATCTCTCCAGCCATTTTTCTTTTGTGGTTTTAAAAATGTTTTTGTCTTTGTTACTGCTGTATGAAGACCTACACAAACAGGGAGACTGACTGGATACATAGTAGAAACAGTCAAATTTGACTATGTACTAAGTGATGTCAAATGCACACAGTGGACAAACAAAAATTCTAATCTCTTAAAGTAACCGCGGCCACTGGGAGCTGCGGGCAGCCATGCCTGTGGACGGTCAATGTAAACACTGTCTCGCGGCCTGCCAGCGGATTACCCTGATGGGCTGCAGGTTGCCCACCACTGCTCCAGGTACTGGGGCTCTAGGGCATAAGGAAGAGTAACTTAGAGGTTGGTTCACTACTAATAGCAATTTCTGAGTATCTTTCCCCAGCTGTGCTGTCGAAGCAGTGAGCACTGATTGTTGATGCAGATCTTTATTGCATAAACTACTCTGAGACTGTGCATTGAAGTGCATAGAAAATGCAATAGAGATCTGCACTGCAGGTGGGAGTTTTGCAGTGTGGTCCAGACAGAGAATTTTGCCTTATTTAATATTTCAGAAGTTTCTAACAAAATATATGGATTTCCCTTTGTATGCCAGACATCCAAAGGGGAGACACATGCTCTTCTGTTGTAAAGCCCCTCTTCCCCATTTTTTGTCGTTTTGATGTCATTGCTTGTTCTATTGCAATCATTTTCATTTCCTTATGTAAAAAATAAACTGGAACTGGAATCATTTTCAATGATTATTCACCTTAGTTTTCTTCCAAAAGCCAAAATATTGTTTTTGGTGGTTGTTGCTTCCTTTTGGGATTTTATCTGAGAAAAAGGCAAACTCTATAGAAACTGTATTTATTTGAGCTGTGCAGTAAATCGTGAATCATCAGTGTGTGTCTGGTAACTTACAGAAAGAAAACAACATTAAGAAATGCCTAGTCTTCTTGACCCTTATCAGTTTTGCCCAAGGCAACAATACTGCTTATCACATACTGTGTAAGAATCAGCTTCTGCCTTAACTACAATGCTGATATGTTCTGTAATAGTGGGCATTACCACTTAACAAAATGGAGAGAATTATTTAATCTCTTCTTTTATGCAAAATCATACATTGTGTTCATAAGTACGTCTCTATGAATGAACCAGTCAGGATCCATTTCTGATAGGTGGATGAGGTACCCTGAGTGAACGAATATGCTCTTTTCATGAGAGAAGCTTTGAACAAATCATTTTTAAATTTAAAAAATGCATAATAAACTATTTAAAATCATAATATAAAAAGCCATGTAACATTACTTGATAGCTTAGCTTCTCAAATATGTGAAGTCATATATTCTTTGTAAAAGGGAATTACAATAAAAACAACTTAGTATGGTATCCATCTTGACAAGCCAAGAAATACCAAAGCAACCGATTTACAATGGCCAACTTGCTACAGTATATTGTCATATGTCAGGCAGGACACTTATCACATCCTCTCAAATCCATTAACTTGTGTAAGTAAAGCAGTTGGGTGTGTGCTCTGATAATCTAATTTAGGTAATATATAAGTGATTCAATAGGTGGTGCTCTTCTAGATGAGTCAATATTGAATGAGTGTTCACTCCATAACACTGTTGGAGCGGGGACATTTTGTTGCTGATAGTGTCAACTTTTTCATGAGGTATAATTATTATTCTAAACACTTGAGTTCATTAAAGATCATGCTGACTTTGGTATCTTGGCCAAACTCCTTTTGATTACCAAAGTTTACCCAGAAGTTTCAGATTGGAGGGAATGTTCAGCCTAATTTGTCCTTAACTACTGATGTGTCCAGCTTCAGTGTGCTGTTAAATAGATGTCAGTTACCATGAAGTGGTAGGTGAAATGTATAATTTGAAGATATTATACTGTAGAGGAAATAAAATCAGGATAAGATATTGTTTAAAACTATTAGGCTCCAACATTGCAGATTCTTTGCAAGCAGAGATCACCATTGTTAATGGTAGGCACTGTGCTTCCCGTGCTGCAGAAAGGAGCTACAAAACTTCCCAGAAGTCCTCAAAATCTTTGTCTTTGTGAAACTCTTGACAAAGGTCTGGAACCTTTAATCCACCTAGTATCACGTGATAGAATATAGTTGTATATTGAATATAAGCATGTTGCTCAAAAAAGCCAGTGACAGTACTTATCAATGAGTTTCTTGATTTCTTACCGAATTTAATCACTGACATTGGCCACAATGAGTATTGAAAGAAGTTAGTCATACTGCTCACATGACCAGAGGCAAAAAAACAAAGGAAAACTGAGAAAATGCACTGTGGAAGTACATCCAGAATAAGGCAGATGGTTTGAATGAATGTAATATTATTCCTTTAATCATGGAGTTCTGCTAAAGTCAAAGAACAAGAATACATCTCAAACAGTTCTTGAACAATGACAGAATACTGAAATTGAATTACAGCCTTCAATCAGGTATTGTGTATTCGTTGTATATACAACATTATTTTTGGAAGCCAGTTAGGTGAATATACTGTAAGAGTCTATCAAGCCATAACTACACAAAGTTTACCCTGTAAGTGACATAAGACAGTGATTACATCTTGTTTATGTAGCTGGAAGTGGCTAATTAGAGCGATGCTAAATGATGTACAATAACTAATATCTATGCGATTGAGGTAGAAGAAAGATTAGCGTAGTCATTATGTTGCAGTACTCATACAATATATGTTTACTGATATATGCAATAAAGGACTACTTAGCATAAGGGATGGGTTTGTTTGGGTTTTATTGCATGTGGTTTTTTAAAGTGTGATTGTACAGCACCTAGCACAGTGGGGTCCTGGTCCCTGTCTGGAGATCTTAGGTGCTATGGTAATACAATTAATAAGTAAGTATTGCATAGGCCATGTCTACATGTACAACACTGCAACGGTGCAGTGTTGGTCTATGCCAACAGGAGAGAGCCTTCCCATCATCATAAAAACCCCACCCCCATGAGTGGCATAAGTTATGTTGGCAGGAGAAGTTCTCCCACTGATATAGCGCTGTGCACGCTAGTGCTTATGTCAGTGTAACTTATGTCATTTGAGGGGATGGAATATTCACACCTCTGCGCGACATAAGTTTTGCCGACATAAGTGGTTGTGTAGACATAGCCTTAGTTTTAAACAGTGTAGCTGTCATACTTAATGAAATTAAATTGCTAGACTGGGCCAGCTAATCAGGCTATGCTCTTTCCGTTATAGTGGTTGTACAAAGAAAACAAGTCTGTTCAAATGGCTGATCTATTCCTTGTTAAAATTCATAATAATCACATTGGGCCTGATTCTCTTTATTCACAATTTTTTACGCCCATATAATACTTTTGACTTCACTGGAGTTACTCTTGATTTATCCAAGTTTAAGTAAGTGGAGAATAAGATCCAGGATTTTTAAGCTACTATATGAATTATCTTCCGTGTCCTATTTTTGGAACTCTTCATCATTGTTCCTTGTAAGAAATTAGCATGGTAGTTCTGGGAGGGAATAGGTTAAAATAACCTCTATTGAAAAGGACAAAGAGTGTTAGCCTGCTGCTGTGTTATATAGCCCGTCTGTTCTGCCAAATTATTTTTGATGAGCTTCTTAGAAGTTGCTGCTTTTATTCTGGTGTAGGATTGTCTGTAATTATGTTGTAAGTAGCATTGCAAGAGTAAGGGAAGAAGAGGGAAAAAAAGACATAGGTCTTTTATGGGACCTTTTGTAGGCTTCTGTCTCATTATGTTAACAATCTGCCAAGAGAATGGTGTCAGATTTGGAGAGCAGACTAGATTGATTTACTTTTCAGGCCCTTCTACCCAGCCTAATTATTGCATTACAAATGGCGATTCTTTCACCCCTCTGAAGGAGCACTTTGATTAGTGTCTGCAGTGCAGGTGCCAGGGCCTGATACGGTAAGTGCATGTCAACTAGCTTCTTTCATCACATAGTCAAACTGTATAAAACAGCCATTGCATTGGAGGAGATGATGAACTGTTTTACACAGCTTATAAGAGCTTAAAATTGATAAGGTTAGGACAGTTATGGGTGTTGTCATCCCCCATTTTAATGCCCACTCTTGTTGCACCAGTAAATACAGGAATGACAGGTAGATGTAACATGAAAATAAAATTGGTGTGAGCCTGTAGTCTGTTATCACTGAATTTTGTTTAAAATTCAGGTCAGATTTTTTCCCCTCTTTCATGGACAAGGTTGAATGGTTCTAATTGCAAATTGTGATGTAGTTCCAATATCACGGGCACACTTATCAGCAGATGTGTTTAGTGATTTGACTTGTGAATTGTTTTGGCATTAAACAATAGTAGAGTGATTTTTCTTTTGGGCTGGTTAAAGATTTATTTATAAACAGCATTTTTAGCAACTTCCAGTTGACTAGACAAACACAGAATCACACATCAGACTAGACAAACAGTAAGGCCAGGCTGATCCTACACTTGTGTTGAAGTATTTAGTGTAAGTTCCTTCATAAGGAAGAAGGAGTCAACAGTAAGTGCCTGATCCCAATACTACTGAAGTCAGCGTGGGGCTGCTCATTGACTTCAGGGTGGTCCAAGGGAAATATCTAGGCTGATAGGATAACAATAAAAGCCTGAATATGCAGTGAAAATAGACAAATTTCTTCATGGCAAGATCTATTAAACTGTAGAATACTCTGCCAAGGGAAGTAGTGGCAGTCTCAGTGCTTGAATCATTTAAAGTGGACTAGACAAAGAACTGGAGAATTTTCTATAGGGAAATCCTGAATCTATAGGAAGGCAGAAATGGAAGAAAACTTAATAGGTCTCTTCCATTCTGACTTCTGAGATTCTATGAACACAGCAAACACTTTATTCAGATTAATTCATGCAATCTTTCCACATACCGTGGCCCTGATTCTGCACTATCTTGCACCTTTTGTAGTCATTTACACTTGTGCCAATAAGTGCAAAATAGATGTAACATATTTCCAGATGAGAATAGTAGCATTTTACATCCAATTTGCACTCAATTTGTGTAGGTGTAAATGACTACACAAAGTGCAAGGCAGTAAAGAAATCAAGCCTTATGTTCTGAATATATGTGAATTAACAGAAGGCATAGATTTATCTTTTATTTTCTAACTTGTAATTAACATCAAACATCTTTTCAGGAAGAAACAATAACTGGGGTTTTGTTATCCTTGCATTTTAAAAAAAAAAAGTAAAATTAAATGCAGAGGGCAACCATCTTGATTAGCCAGAAAAACAGGATCAGTTCACTTGATATATAAAAAGGCTGATGTGTTACTGTGTATTATGGCTGTCACGTGATCACATCTCCTTGGACTGTTCTTGTCACATCAGGATATACCAAAGTTATGAACTGACCAGTCACACCTCATTTGTAACTGGAAGTGCACAATCAGGCAGCGGCAGAGACGGGGGAAAAAAGCAAATACAATACAGTACTGTGTTAAACTGTAATTATGTTTATAGTAAAAAAAAAAAAAGGGAAAGCAAACCTTTTTCTTCTGGACAGTAACGTTTTAAAGCTGTATTAAGTCAATGTTCAGCTGTAAACTTTTGAAAGAACAACCATAATGTTTTGTTCAGAGTTATGAACATTTCTGAATTATGAACAACCTCCTTTCCTAAGGTATTCATAACTCTGAGGTTCTACTGTAAGTTGTTTCAATGATCGAGTGGATGTCCTTATTCTAGAGTAAGACGGACATTTTCCTTTACAAATTTTTTGACAGGATTTTGTTAACAAAATGGAAATTTTTGAAAATAAAAGTTCTTGTGGGTTCCTCCCCCCAAAATACTCCCCTGAAAACCTCCAAACTAAATGTTTTCTATTTTTCATTGTCAAAAAACAAAAAAAAAAAAGTTTTATTTTTGTTGTTGGTTTTTTTGTCACAGAAGAAGAAATCCTTTCCTGATAAGCTCTGTGGGTTTCCCACTGAGTCACTACTAACCAAATGCTGTAGACTGTTCTAAGGATGTTGTCCTTTTTGAGTGAGATACAAACCTGAGGCTTTGATTACTTGAGGTCACTACAGATACCATGGTTCTTTTCACTAGCCTATGAGTTAACTTCAGCTTCCTTGCTGAACGCTTACTTTGAGTTCTACCTATCTACATACCCCCTGAAGCTTCACTTTAGACTTACTCAATTATTGTCCTAGGTTGCTTTTTATTGTTGTGCATTATTAAACAGTAGGTCTTCATCTCTAATTTCTGTGATTTCATGAATACAGCAAATACTTTGTTCACGTTGATACATTCAGAATCTAATGGAAAGGGAGCATGCATGTCTGAATATGTGAAGATAGTAGGCACAGATCTGTTTCTCAGTTCTCTGACTTGGAATGAATGTAGTATAATTATCAGAAAACGACATTCCTGAAATCTTGAACAGTTGAATCTAGTGAATGTAGGTCCAAAGCTCATTAACTTAGAAAATTTGCTGATCGTTTCTCTTTGTCTTTTTCAGTCTTTCAATTTTAGTCTGTGAATATCCACAAAGCCTACAGGACGTCACCTGGATTAGATCTCTGACTACAAATTGTGCTCTTACAATTCTGATAACATTTTTTCAGACAGACTGCATGTTCCCTTTCATTGTAATGGGATAAATACAAAACAAAGAGACAGGGTGAAATCTTGGCTCCACTGGGACCAATAGCAAAACACCTATTGATTTCAGTGTAGCCAGATTTTCACCCAGTATATTCATATGTGGGAGTTTTGCTATTGATTTCATTGGGCTCAGGATTTCATCTTTGTCTCTGTTTTGTTTTTGTCCCATTAAAATAAGAGAAGGAGACTAGTTTTTTTCCCCCCATATGGAGCTGATTCAGCCATTCCCTCTCACTTGGAATGAACTCTTAGTCCACAATTAAAGTCATATTGAAATTAGATACAGTAGAACCTCAGAGTTATGAACACCAGAATTACGAACTGACTGGTCAACCACACACCTCATTTGGAACCAGAAGTATGCAATCAGGCAGCAGCAAAGACTGCCCCCAACCCCCACCCCCCACCCCATCACCAACACCACAAAAAAAGGAAAGTTTAAAAAAATTTACAAGGTAATAAAACTGTTTCGGTGCTTGTTTCGTTTAAATTAAGATGGTTAAAAGAAGAATTTTTCTTCTACATAGTAAAGTTTCAAAGCTATATTAAGTCAATATTCAGTTGTAAACTTTTGAAAGAACAATGATCACATTTTGTTCAGAGTTACGAACATTTCAGAGTTACAAACAAACTCCCTTTGTTCTACTGTACTAGTCAACGTAAGCTCGCAAGAATTTAGCTCAGAATCTAGCAATCACAGCAGTCAACTATACAATAAACATCCCTCTCCACCTATATTCAAAACTTTGCATATACTTTGTTCAGCTCTTTTGTTGATTATAGTAATCTCTGCTCTGGTCTTTTTACTCTCAACTCTCCAGATCATAGGTGTTGGAATTAAGGGTCCTGTGGGTGCTGCAGCACCCCCTGACTTGAAGTGGTTTCCATCATATACAGGGTTTGCAGTTTTGTTCAATGGCTCTCAGCACCCCCAGTATACAAATTGTTCCAGCACCCCTGTTCCTGATGCCAGCCTATCCAAAATAGCTATTGAGTCCTCTTCCACTCCTTTTTTTGTACTCAATATCAAGAGTGTCACCAAATCATGTTGATTTTCCTATATAGCATTTTTTAAAAATCAGTCCTTTCCCTTTGTCTCTACAGCTAAAATCTTTTTACCTGGCCTTTACTTATCTTTGACCTAATTTCTTACTCTACCCTTGCTCACTTTGCTTTGCCAACATGTGATGTCTCACCACTCCCATGATATCCTTCTCCCCATCTTGTTTCCAGACCATCTGCTGTTCTGCTGCAGCTCTGCAGGTACAACTCTGTGTACAACTCTGCAGGTACAATTGTATGTAATAGTGGCCAATTAACTTAATGTCCCTGAGCACAGGTAAAGACATGGCAGTTGAGGCTTAATCCTCTGCTGTTGTAAACCAGTATGCATTCAAATCAATTCTCAGCTGTAAGGAACTTCCAGAAGAATATAAAGCATTATTATGAACAATGATTAACTTTCTTTTAATTATTTATATTACTACTGTTATTTATAAAGTGTATACAGCATCATACAGAGTTAAGCCTTTCAAGGAGTGGACCACTCCATGCCTTTAACTGTCATTATAAACCTGTGCATAAATAATGGCCAAGATTTTCAAGAGTTACTAGTGAATTTAGGTTCCTGGTTTTTGGATACTCATTTGGCGTTGCCTTAAAAAGACCCAGAAGATAGTTGGTTAGCATATTATGAAGGCTCCTTTAAATTGTCTCAAGCTCTACACCCAAAATCACTAAACTTTTGAAAATCGTACCCAATAAAAATAACAACAACATTGTCTTTAGGGTCTTATAATGTGTTTGCCTTGTCCATGGGAGGCTCTCAAAGTACTTACAAACATGTAAGAATTAAGTCTCACCAGTAGATTTTAAGGAGATGGAATCCACATTTTACAATGGGAAACTGAGACACAAAGAGATTAAATCTGACCTCAGTTTTAAATATTGGCCATTTAAATGCTAACAATGCATGCAGGGAGCAGTTTCTCTTCTTTCTCTTGCCCCAGGACAAAAAAATGGCATAAAGTTACATTAATGCAATATTGGGGATACAAATGTAAATGCACAGAAATTAGGAAATAAAATTGGGTACTCTGTAGTCACAATAATCCACCTATAATGTCATAAAGCTCATCTTCCATACCCCATTCCCACCATCCTTCATCATTTCCACTCATTGTGTCATGTCTATAACATATGGTGTACGCTCTTTGGGGCTGGGATTGTGATTTTCCATTGTATTTGCTAAGTATCTAGCATGTCTTTTAACTATAAAAATTAATAACTATAAAAGCCGATGCTGTTCTGACTTACACCCCACACAGCCCCAGTGATATCACTGTTTGGCTTGCTGTGTAGATTTAGGTATGCTTTTAACTGCCTAAGTACTTTAAAAAAAAATCTTCTCTAACTGAGAGCAGAAGTTGTAATATGGGTGAGTTAATTACAAAGTAACCTTAACTTAATATCCTGACTTGTACATTTCAATTCAGTTCTTAATGTTGCAGTAATCTTTATTTTTCTTCACTCATTTGTTCAAAATGGAGCATGAGGAATACTGAAGTTGTGGCAATATAATGTCATGCTCGCAACTTTAATTACCAGGTAGCTTTCTCTTTCTGTATCATGTATCACATGATGGTGTTTATGCCATCACTCTTGACTTGTATAATTGTGATCTGAAACCTTAATTTGAATTGTCCAAAGGAAGGTTGAATTAACATCCTTTGCTAGTAAATATAACAGCTGGGCTTCTCTTCATTCCCCAGGCAATAGTTATTAGAAATTTCAAGTGTAAAATAAACTGTTGTGCTTCAGCGATCAGCTGGCATAGTGGTAGGTCTACAGCTGTGGAAAGTGGCAAAGTACACAAGAGCACAGTGAAGTTCAATCCTGCTATACCTCTGCTAACCAAAGCATTGTAAAATTTCAGGTTTTATGATGAATAACCACATACTTCATTATGTCATGTGTACACATGCCTGCAGTTAACAGACAAGCAGTAGGAGCTGGATGCCCCCTTATAGAACCTCCTATATTAGTCAGTAGAGGGTTAATGTGTTGTAGAACTGTTGTGTGTTTCTATTTCCTTGTTAGATAATCTCTGATTTTAATCTTCATTCACTAATTAGTGTGTATAAGCATGTCTTACTTTTGTGTCATTGGATGCTGTCATTCCAAGAATGCAGTTGAAAAGAATTTAGGACAATGCCCCTTTAAAAGAGGGGAGAGATTCTACAATGCTCAGTCCCCAGCCCAGGCTTTTCTCAAGTGACTAGAACTGTTTTGTCAACAGCTCCATCTGCAGCCCATGGGTAGCCTGTGTGCCTCACATTATCATCATGGTATATTCTCTCAGAACACAGTTGTCTGTTAAAATTAGATTTGAAAGGCAACACCTTAGAACACCTTTTTCGCGGTTGAAATTTTGGCAGTGTCAGGTTTTATATGATTTTTGAGAGTATAGCCGTAGGCTTTGTCAATGGAAACTTGCTGAGAAAGAAGCGGGGGGAAATGAGGAAGAAGCTGTCACTGTTGCTGAAGGCCTGCAATCAGGCATAATAAACTCTCCAGTCAGCTGTTTAAACAAGTACACAGCAAATTAAATTCATCTCTGATTTTTTTTTTCTTGGAAAAAATTGATTAATCTGAGTTTTTAAAAAAATAATATTGTAGTTATTAATAACAAAGGCAGTTTCTAAGCTGTCGTGTACTTGGTACTGTCTCCCTTGTGTTTTGAGAATGAGCAGTGCAGATCTGTCTGCCAAAGTTATTTGAATAATCTCTATGCCCAGCAGTAGTATCCTCAGTTGTGTTTCTCTAGCAAAAGCGTGGGTGAGGGGCAGAGATTAGTATTGCTTATGTCTATTTATAGTTGGGGTCTGAGGTTTTGCAACACTAGAGGGCTGTGTAAGTCTTTTCTAGTAACCTGTAATGGAGGTAGCTTTGTTTGTTTGTTTGTTTTTAATTTAAAAAAAAATGTGGGAAGATGTGGGGGATGGTGTTCTAAACTTAACTGTAACCTTTGTTTTACAGAACTGAGCTCTGGTAATTTAGAGGAATGTTTCATCTGTTGTTTGTATAATACACATATACCCCTCCATACATGCCTACATAGATGGGTTTTCTAGTATCCTCTAAAAGTCAACAAATTTGAGTCACTTTGGTTTGACTGGGAAGTGAATTGTAAAGTCAAGGATCCCTCACACACTACTGCCTACCAGCAGCTCCCTCTCTTGCTTATGCCAAGGGAGCTCTGGTTTAAGCGCTTCCGATGATCTCAACACATGGGGAGAGTCAGTCTCTCAGGTAGGCAAGTCTCAAGGCATTTAGGGATTTATAGGTCAAAAACAACACTTAAACTCCACCTGGAAAACTTGAGGCAGCCAATGCAGAATCTGGAGAGCAGGTGTTTTATGCTTACAAAATGATTCACAGCTTAACAAGAGGACTGCTACCTTCTAAACCAGATTGTTTCCAATTTTAGGTGTAGGCCATATAAAGGACACTGCAGTTGTCAAACCTTGAACTGACACAAGCATTGATGATGGCAGCAAGTGGTAAATAATGCTGACATTGCCTTGCCAGGTGACTTATAAAAGTGCATTAAAACAGAGGGGCAGTTTGTCCTGTTTAGTTTTGTGAATGGGAGTGAGAAGGGTGAAAGAAAGGGAGTGCCACCTCTGTAGTATAGTTTTCCATTTCTCCAGACCCCACAGAAGTCCATACAGGACATCATCATCCTGGAAACACATAGTATCAGCATGATCTTTCTATTCCCTGTCATGGGAACTCATGGGTCACACTGTCTTACAGATCTTGGGTAGGACAGGAGGACGGTCAGAGGCACAAGACCTCCACATGGGTCTCCCTATCATTAAGCAGAGCTCTTAGGAATCTTGATGGAACTCTGAGTTTAATTTATTATTCTTTATTTTTGTGGTTTAAATATACTGCTAGATTCATATGGGGACATCACTTATACCCCTAAGGAGGGAAATCTGGTAGAAACTGTGCAAGTTCAAACTTGGGTAGTTAAGTCCTCTATATAGGAAAAATCTGCATAGGTAGCTGTATGGATAGTTATAAGTATGTTTATCATTAACTTCTGATCTCTGAATAAATTTTTCACTTTAGAATTCTGTTTTCAAATGTTTTTACAGACACTTTGCTGAAATAGATTTTGTTTTATTTTATTTGCCCCTAGAATTGTATGGAGTACTGCATCTGTTATCTGCATAGCTCACTGAAAACGTTACTGAGCATCCTATTTATTAATAATGACTTACATGATATAGCACCTTTCAAATGCTTTATGAACTTAATTAGCTGAGGCATGCATTATTCATAGAGATACTTCACGTGCTGTTGAAATGCAGCCACCTCTGGGGTAGAATGTGGCAGCTGTTTAGCAATGTGCATCAACATTACACAACAGTTTAAAGCAGGGAGTGAAGAATACTGTATTGAATTGAAAATGTTTAAGAAATGTGTTCCCCTCATCAGCTTTTTTTAACTACAGTCCTTATTGTGGCCATAATCAAATGAATTTCATTTTAAATTAAGGGAGAAAAGCAAGCCTTTTTCTTGTGCTTCCACTGTCAAAATATAGTGCTGGCAGGATATGTTGTGATGGATTCATTACAAAGGAAGAAAACAATGTAGTCAGTCTGGGAAGGGGGGGGGGGAGCCACAAACACAGAATCAGATTCAGCAACTTCCCAACAACTCCGTTGGTTTTTCAGCTGTCAGCAATGATAACATGGAGTCCAGAGTAAACACTGTAAAATGGAACACCAACAGGAGCT
The DNA here is from genome assembly GCF_002925995.2 of Terrapene triunguis. Classification (NCBI taxonomy): domain Eukaryota; kingdom Metazoa; phylum Chordata; order Testudines; family Emydidae; genus Terrapene; species Terrapene triunguis. Next base: position 14,268,036 of record NW_020664369.1, on the reverse strand, counting down.
TCCTTTCTAATATACTATAGAGAATAAAACAAACACAACAAAGGCAAGTGGAAAATGTGACACAAGCTCATGCTTTTATCACAACTAAGGGGAAACAAAATAGGATGTCAAAGTAATCTGAAAAATGGCAACTTTATCTTTGGAGAATGTAGGTCATGTTTGCAATCCACACGTGTTTTGTTCTGTAACTGCACATCATATATGATGTCATATTAGTGGAAAATGTATAGAGAACTTAGAAACATACTTTTTTGTTTAAGTAATGACTATAAAGATTTATTTAGTGATAACATTTTTGCTCAGAATCCCACAGAGCAGGGCTTAACATCCTGTGAATTGACCATTCCGGATGATGTCTCTGAGCTCTTTGAAACATTAGTGCATTCCTGGCATGTCCTTAAAGTATTAAAGGAAAAAAGAAATTATGTGATACCACAGTTATTTAATTTCAGTTATTGATTTAGCTGACTATATAAAAGGATTCCCAGAATTTAATACGAGTAGCATGACAAAACTGCATCCAATAGTTTCTTATTTGATTACACAAATAAAGTGAGAGTTGAACTTTCAAACTGAAAAGAAAATCACCCCAGAGGACTTCTGCACTTCACGAGAGGGATTGTGCAGGGGTTGGTCTTTGGTCCTACCTTATTTAATATTTTTATCAATGACCTGGAAGAAAATGTATAATCATTACTGATTAAGTTTGCAGATGACACAAAGATTGAGAGTATTGTAAATAATGAAGAGGACAGGTTATTGATACAGAGCAATCTAGACTGCTTGGCAGGGCCGCCCATGGGGGGGGGGGGCAAGTGGGGCAATTTGCCCCGGGCCCTACAGGGGCCCCACGAGCCCTGGCCGAGAATCCCTTTCCTCACCTGGCAGTGGTCCGGGTCTTCGGTATCTTGGCAGTGGGGGGCCCTTCAGTCGCTCCGGTCATCGTCGGCATTTCGGTGGCGGGGGGCCCTTCAGTGCTGCTGAAGACGTGGAGCGACTGAAGGGCCCCCCCGCAGCCGAAATGCCGCCACCGCAGACTTGGAGACTTGAGTACAAGCTCCCCCGCTTTGCCCCAGGCCCCCTGAATCCTCTGGGCGGCCCTGCTGCTTGGTAAGCAGGGTATAAGCGAAAAATATGTGTTTCAACATGGTCAAATGTAAATTCATACATCTAGTAACATACAGTGCGAGCGATACTTATATGGTGTGGGAATCTATTCTGGAAAGCCATGAGTCTGGAAAATGACATGGGGGGTCATGGTGGATAATCAGCTGAACATGAGTTTTCAGTCCAATGCTGTGGCTACAAGTACTAATGTGTATAAATAGGGGAATATTGAGTAGTAGTATACAAGTTTATATTATCTCTGAATTAGGTACTGGTGTAACCACTGCTGGAATACTCTGTCAGTTCTCTTCACAATTCAAGTAGGAGGTTGAAAAAATTGGGGAGGATTCAGAAAATATTCATGAGTATGATTAAAGGATTAGAAAACATGCCTCATAGTGAGAGACTCAAAGGCCTGGAGCATCACAGTGCCTACGTTTTAGTGACCCAGAAAATCACTGTAATTCACAAAACCTGAGTTTAGGTGCCTTGGATCCCTGTACAATGAATGGGGAGATATAGGTTCACAAAATGGTTATGCTAGGCAGGGAGCCCCCTAAGCATAGGCATGGGAACTAGTAGTGCGGGAGTGCTGCAGCACCCCCAGATTTTATGTGGGGTCCCGGCCATCACCTTGTGTCTGGGGCTCTGCACCTGGTACCCAGCTCCCGGCCCTGAGCCTGAGCGTCCGCTCCCTGGCCCTGCGCCCCGGGCTCTACTCCCTGGCCCCATGCCTGGGGCTCGAATACCAGCCACCGGCCCCATGCCCCAGCCACTGGTCCCACTCCTGGGGTCTCAGTCTCTGGCCCCACGCCCGGGGCTCCGTTCCTGGCCCTGTGCCCACTCCCAGCTGTGGACCCAGCCTCAGCCCCCTTACCCCTTTCTGGGTTCTCCCCTCCCAGAGACACGGCCCTTCTCCTGGCCCCAGCTCTGGGGGATAAGGAGAGGTGCAGACCTGGGTAAGGGGAGGGCATGAGGTAAAAAGTAAAAACTGCTTTCAGCACCCCCACTATTAAAAGTGTTCCAGCGCCACTGCACCTAAAATAACCTATCAGAGATGCTTACCAGAAGGGTGTGTGCTAAATCCCACCCCTCTCATGGAGATAGGTCCCTAAATCCAGGCTGCAGGAAGGTGTTTATATCTCCTAGTGATTTTCAGTTATGAACCATCTCCTAGAACTATGACCACCAGTTTAACAAGAAGCTGAGGGCATGGGGAAGAAGAAAAAGGAGCTCCTTTGTTACTTTTTAGCCTAGCGGTTAAGGTACTTCCCTGGAATGTAGAAGATCCCAGTTCAAGTCCCCCAATCACTTGATGGGGAAACAGGATTTGTTATCTCTCTGGTGATCCTCCTGACTGCTGAGCTATGGAATATTCTGAATATTCTCAGTTCTTCTGTTGAATCTGTTGCATTCTGGATAATAAATGAAAGAATGATTGAAGCAGAGAGACTGGACCCATGGTCTCCCACCACCCAGGTTTGTGTGCTAACACACCTGGATGGTGGGAGCTAAGCAGTGGACTACAGAGTCTCTCTCTCTCTCTCTCCAATGACTGTTCCACTGTGAATAAATCACTTGGGCCACGGAGAACGTGAGAGAACGTGAGAGCACTCACCCAGTATGTAAGAGACCCAGGATCCAGTCCCCCTACTCCAATGAGCCCCCACATCAGAATATCCTGTAATCCAATGGTTAGAGCATATCACAGGTGAGTTTCCTAACCACTGAGTTTAAAGTTATGAGGGAGGTCTTCCTCCTATCCCTCTCCTCCGCTGTTTTGTGTGAACTCACCTGTGGTACTCAATCCAATAGGCATCCTCTGAGCACACCTACCTGAGCAGGCCCTACATCTATCTTCCCCTGGTTTGTGAATCACTGTGGGAATTAGGCATCCAGACGCCTAGAGGGACACAGCAATCTGAATGCTCAGAGACAGAAACATAGGCATCTAGGGAACTTTTACTGGAAAGTCTTACTCACCAAACGAGTTTAGGTGCCTACATGGTTCACCAGGAGTTTTGTGAATTGCAGTGGTCCTGAAACTGGGATTTAGGCACCTAACTCCTTTTGTGCATCTGGGACTTAATCTATTTAGTTTATCAAATAGAAGGTTAAGGGCTGATTTGATCTCCATCTGTAAGTAGTTTCATGAGGAACAGAAACTTGACGATAGAGGGCTCTTCAATCTAGTAGACAAAAGTATAACAAGATACAATGGCTGGAAGTTGAAGCTAGACCTAATCAGACTAGAAATAAGGTGCACTTTTTTAACAGTGATGGTAATTAACCCTTAGAACTATTTACCAAGGGTTGTGGTGTATTCTCCATCCATGTTAATTTTTAAATCAAGATTGGATTTTTTGCTTAAAAAGATATGCTGTAGGTCAACCACAGCTATTGGATTTGAAGTTGGAATGAATTTAGGGAAGTCCAATTATTTGTTTTATGCACAAGTTCAGATGAGATGGTCACAAGATCCTTTCTGGCTTTAAAATAAATGATTCAATGAGTGATGCCTTATGTCACACTCTCTGGAGTGGCTCATGACTATGAGTGCCAACCTCAGGGCAGACTGTCAAGAAGCAGGCCAGAGACCCCAAACTGGTTGTATGTTCTACAGTTAGATTTCACCAACTAGGTAGCAAGTGTGAACTCCTAAAGCATTATAACAGGCTTACCATGGAGTCACAGACAGTCCTCTTGGGCATTCCAGTGTATCTTGCCACCCAGGCAAGCTGGATTTAGTGATAGTTGCTTGCCATACGCCAAAGATCACAAAATATTTAGGTTGCTTCCAGTCCCAAGAGACCAGCCACTTATCCAGGTCAATCTGTACCTTAGATCTCTCCCCTAAGACAATACATAATAAACTAACTAAAGATGTATTAAATAGGAAAAAGAAATGAGAAATTTATTACAAGGTGGAAGCAGGCAGATATATATGCACAGATGAGTTACACATCTTATGATTTGATAAGGTGACAGAGTTGTAGCAATCTGTCTGTACTGAATGTCTTTTAGGGCTAACTCAGGTTGACCCTGGCGATCTCTGCTCCCATTTCGTAGCCGGCCCTCTGAGAGTCCAAACAGCAAAAGAGATGAAAAATTTTCCTGTGAGCTATTTTTATTTCCTTCCTCCAGAATTCAAGGTGATGGGACGAGCCCTTTCGCAGGTGACCTCTTCGTGGTGAAGGGGCAGTTAACAAAGTCTTTGTATTCTGATGTTCCACAGTGGCCCATTTCGTTTTGATAGTGCTTATTGGTGGGCAGGAAACGATCCCTCCTGACTGGGTTCACAGTTTCAGAGCAAACATGTTTTACAGTTATAAAGCAGAAAGTTTAATATTATCTCATAGCACGTGATAAAGATATGGTAAGTGAGACTAATACATGCAGCAACTTACAAGCATTTCATAAAGCCTAAACACACAATGCCCATCTTAACCATACTAACACACAGGTGAAGCATACTGTTTTCCAGCAATGAATTTGTCAATTCTCAGCTGAGGCTTAAAGCCTTGGCAAGAACTGGCACCTGGTTTGCCAATATCATACACCTCTACCCTGATATAACGCGGCCCGATATAACACGAATTCGGATGTAACGCAGTAAAGCAGCGCTCCAGGGGGCGGGGCTGCGTGCTCCGGCGGATCAAAGCAAGTTCAATATAACGCGGTTTCACCTATAACGCGGTAAGATTTTTTTGGCTCCCGAGGACAGCGTTTTATCGGGGTAGAGGTGTCCTATAAACATGTTGTTGTTTGTTTGTTTGTTTTTATTTGTGCTCTAAATGCAATCTAAGACCTTGTGTTCTAGTTTGGAGTTCAATCCTGAAAACCTTCCAGGTGGAGAACTTCCAGTGAAATCAATAAGATTGGGGATGCAGGATCAGAAACCTTAATCTTCTTTTTTGCCTTAGCCTTCTTTGCCTTCACCTTGTTCCATTAGTCAGGGCTGGTAGCTCTTTTTCTTCATCTCCAAGCGTTCCTGTCAAGCGCACCTTCCGAACTGACACCGACCCTCTACATGTCTTCCTTCTGCATCTCAAAACACCTTTTTAGGGAATCTTCCTTATGGTCTCTTCCCCATAACTACTAGATACTGTAGTCACGCAGGATATGTTGGTCAGACATAGTGTCACATGACACAACCACCTCAGCTTTTCCATGTTGGGGACAACTTGCATCATGGCACATACCATTTTATTGCATAGCCTATACACATGTCTCTCACCTAGTGTCCACCTGAGCATTCTCATTTCTCATTAAAGATCAAGCTGTAAATATGAAATATAATTTATTTGGGTACGTTCAAGCTGTCTCCTGGTGTGATAACAAATTCCTCTCACAAGGATGAGCTTTTTTTCCCTTTTTTTTTTTCTTCCCAGATGTACAGCATTGAACAATTGACCAAGTGTGTTAAGGGGGAGGTGTGTCTTTCTCTGTAGGATTAGGTATTGTCCTGTTCCAGGGTAGAATGCTGGGTTTGATGGACCAGTTTATCAGGGCAAATTGTATATTCCAGAAACATATTCAACAAGAGTTACTGTCTGTTGTCTACCATCTGCTGAGCATCTGATGTCATTAAATTTAGTTGATGGATGCAGTCAATTCAGGTAGTAAATTATTCTGTTAAATATCATAATGGACACTTCCCCACATGAACACTGCTGCTGTTCTTACTTTTAGTTTTGAGATTTTAGTTATCTGGGAAATAAAACTGAGTAGAAAAGTTATTATCAAGTATTTTCCTATAATTAAAAATACCAAATCAGATTCTTCGCTGCCTTGAACCTTGTGCAGTCATTTACACCTGTGGAAAGGGGGTGTAAAATGAGGTCTGAATGATTACATTTTGAATCAAGTTAGCATGTGCAAATATGCTAAGTAGTAAAGAATAAGCCCCCACCAATCACAAATGGTAATAGTACTGTGGTGTCATCATGAAATGATAATCTAGCAAGTGTAGCATCACACTGTAAGTGTGTTTAAACCAGTGGTGGGCAACCTGTGGCAAGTGGACCGCACGCGGCCCATCAGGGCAATCCACTGGCGGGCCACCAGACAGTTTGTTTACATTTTCCCGGCCGCCCACAGCTCCCAGTGGCTGCAGTTCACCATTCTGGGCCTATAGGATCTGCAGGAAGCAGTGCAGGCTGCAGGGATGTGCTGGCTGCCGCTTTCTGCAGCTCCCATTGGCCGGGAACGGTGAACCGTGGCCACTGGGAGCTTTGGGCAGCCGGGCAAATGTAAACAAACTGTCTGGTGGCCCACCAGTAGATTACCCTGATGGGCTGCATGCGGTCCGCAGGCCGCAGGTTGCCCACCACTGGTTTAAACTGTTCTATGCTGGATAGTGGGGAGGCTGAATAGAATGTACAGCTGGAAATGTGTGTGTCTCTTGTTATAATACCTATTTGAATTTGTATCTCATGGGGATACTGGGGGAACAGTTTCATTGAGAACAGTAACTAGTGACAAGCATGACTTGTCAGTTAAGCCATGTAAATTGATAGTATGTCTGGACTAAACTGATGTTAGTCTGATCGTTTGAATGCCCGTTGGGCTAAAAGAAAAAAAAATACAAATTGGATGTGTCCGATAGGCTTGCTGCCATAATTGAAGCTTTCTTGATTGTGGACATTACAGGCAGCCCACCTTCTGTGTCATAACAGGCTCTAACATTGTATTTAAATGACAACTGCCAATGTAGGTTGAGTTCACAAGTCTGTAGTTCTCAGAGGTACTATAAAAATGTTAACCAGCCAAACCTATAACATTTGTTCCTAAGTGCTGTGTGCACTAATAAGGAGGAAAGAGCAGGAACAGTAGGCTTGATTCTGTTGTTTTTTCACTGCAGTGACTGGAAAATAGTATTAATCATATGACGTGTTATTTTTCAAGTTGCCTACAACCAACTTCAGTAATACTGTTGGGCCCATACTAAGCCGTTGGCAGCACCTGCAAAGCCTGCCTAACCCTAGAAGTATGAGCAGAGGATGGCAGCACTGGGAATTGTTATGTAACTCGGAGGGGTGGAGAGGGAATAGCTAAAACACAGACAGTACCAGAGTATCTCAGTATTAAGGGCTGCTCTACAGGGGGATACCTGGGAAAATTAATCCAAATTAACTAAAAGAGTGAATTTCAAATGGATTAGTTAATCCACTTTAAATCCCTGTTTGGTGGCTGCTATTAATTAAAGTGGCCTTAGTTTGTTTTAGTTTAATGGAAGTGAATTAAGCTAAACCAAATTAAGGTCTTTTCATTTTTGAATGAGGAAGTTCACACAGGAGTTTAATCCATTTCAAATTCACACCTTTAGTTAACTCGGATTAACTTTCCTGGATATCCCTGTGTAGACAGACCCTTAACCAAATATCAGTAAATAACACTGGAGAATTATGACTGCATCAACCCAATGCTGAATATCTCTGTCAATATTTCAATATCTTCCATAGAAAACAATCAGTCTGTTAAACTGTACTTGACTATTAGAGAGAGACAAGGTGGGTGAGATAATTTCTTTGATTGGACTACGTTGGAAGCAGATTGTGCAGTACCTGTAATTATTGTATGCTGGAATGGGATGTTAGTTCTGCACGCATGGTCACATATTTAATGAGGGGTCAGGGCGTGGCTTCCTGTCAGCATTAGTACAGGGTTTTCTACTTCCTGTTGAGGATTACATATCCCACCATGCCTCTCTTTAGTTGGAATTGTGTTCAAATGTTACCATGGTGTTCACATGCCAGGGTGTGTGTGTGTGTGTGTGTGTGTGTGTGTGTGTGTCTCTCTCTCTCTCTCTCATTTATACACAAACACACACACACACACACCCCATAGCAGGGATCGACAACCTTTGGCATGTGGCCCGCCAGGGTAAGGACCCTGGCTGCGGGAAGTGGCGACCAGCACATCCCTCGGCCTGCGCCGCTTCCAGCAGCCCCCATTGGCCTGGAGCGGTGAACCGCGGCCAGTGGGAGCCACGATCGGCCAAACCTGCGGACACGGCAAGTAAACAAACCGGCCCGGCCCACCAGGGTGCTTACCCTGGTGGGCCGCATGCCAAAGGTTGTCGATCCCTGCTATAGCGTGCGCGCGCGCGCGTGTGTGTGTGTGTGTGTGTGTGTGTATAGATAGAGAGAGAGAGAGAGAGCAATAACTACTATAAGATTTATGTAAATAGTTTCTTATATATATTTTTAAAATACCCTATAATTTGTCCATTATAACCAACAATAATTAAGTTCCATATCAACCATTTTCATGTGGTGTGGCTTCATTGCCTTGTGTGCTACATGGAATCTTATAAATTTATGCTAGAGTCTGACTATTTCTTCTGCTATTTGCTGCTTTTGCTGATTGACACTTGCCCGGCAGAGTCTTTAACAATGTAATTAGGCTATTTGCATTGCCTGGAATTAGGTGACCTTTGCTTTTGCCAGTAATTAGAGTATCCCTGCTGTACTTGCTAGTAGGCACTAACCAGGCAGAAAAGGTGACCAAGCGCCTCATTTAGTAAGCTACAAAAGCTTTTCAAATGTCATTAAAATGAACATGAAATAATTAACAATGTGTCATTTTATGGATGTGTCTTACAGATAAAATGTAGCTAGAACAGTTACTTACATAACCAGAAACAAATTCAAATAAATGAAAATTATCTTCGGCATAACTACTTTAACATCTAATACCAACATCCACTTATGGTGTTGGATCTTGGCACACTTGCATTTTCCAAATTGCCATGCAAGTGAGTTCTTTGTAGGAAGTATGCGTGTATACAAAAGGAAGGAGGTACTGTGGTTGAGATACTAGACTGGGCCCAGGAGAATCTGGATTCAGTTCCTGTCTCTACTACAAACCTCCTGTGTGACATTAGGCAAGTAACTGTCTCTGTAAAATGGGGGTAAATAACACATTACTATCTCTAAGGCTGTTGTGATGAAAAATTCATTTAAAGTTCCTGAGGTGCTCAAATACTTTGGTGATGGGGGTCATAAATACATAAATGGATATGTATCTACTGTAAACATTCATATACAGATCCTTTCCTGCTTTACTAGTACTTAGAAAGAAAAAGGTTTAACTGCATTGTCCTTGCTCGCTGAGGGGCAGTATGGATCAGGCCAATAAATTCTTTAATATTATGACCTCAACTATAGAACTCCTTCCTTGTGGATGTCCCTTGGATTCCTCATGTTTCTTTATTTTTTTGGGAAAATGATCATGAATAACCCAAATTGGAAGGCCCCAGGTTTAATCATACCCTGTGTTTCCATCTACCTTCATAAGCATAAGGCTATGGGGGTAGTTTTTGTTAAAGGTATGTATAATTGGGCCTCTAAGCCTAATTTTAAGACTTTTAAATCTTTTCACCTTTCTATATGTTTCTTAATGTTTATATTCAAATCCCTCCGTAAGGCAGAACTCATCCAGGATGTTCACAGGAACTGGGTCATTAAATATTTTCTTTTCACAGAAGAAATAAGAATAGTGGAAAATTATGGCATACTATCTTTTGACCCCATTCATACAGACTGAACATTAAGAACCAAATTTTCAGGTACATGTATGTCTGAATGCACACACAATGTTGTGTGTTCCTGACACAGGTGCATAAGTCCCCTGATGCATAAGCGTAGGTCAGGTTTGTCTATGCACATACTGTATAAATGGGCACAAGCAACAATACTTCCAAATATACATTGAGGAATTTGTTAGTCAGGTTCACACATTAGATGTATACTGGTCTGAAATTGTGAGCCTGAACTTTGCAATGCATTCAGGTGGATGCATAAGATTTATATATATTTGGTGTTAGTCCTTTCACAAGAAGTCTGAATTTGACCCATAAACTCATAAAGGCAGCAACACAAGAGTGCAGCCATGTGTGTGTGTATATAAGAACATAAGAACGGCCGTACTGGGTCAGACCAAAGGTCCATCTAGCCCAGTATCCTGTCTACCAACAGTGGCCAATGTCAGGTGCCCCAGAGGGAATGAACCTAACAGGTAATGATCAAGTGATCTCTCTCCTGCCATCTATCTCCACCCTCTGACAAACAGAGTCTAGAGACACCATTCCTTATCCATCGTGGCTAACAGCCATTAATGGACTTAACCTCCATGAATTTATCCAGTTCTCCTTTAAACGCTATTATAGTCCTAGCCTTCACAACCTCCTCAGGCAAGGAGTTCCACAAGTCGACTGTGCGCTGTGTGAAGAATAACTTCCTTTTATTTGTTTTAAACCTGCTGCCTATTAATTTCATTTGGTGACCCCTAGTTCTTGTATTATGAGAATAAGTAGATAACTTTTCCTTATTCACTTTCTCCACATCACTCATCATTTTATATACCTCTATCATATCCCCCCTTAGTCTCCTCTTTTCCAAGCTGAAAAGTCCTAGCCTCTTTAATCTCTCCTCATATGGGACTCTTTCCAAACCCCTAATCATTTTAGTTGCCGTTCTCTGAACCTTTTCTAGTGCCAGTATATCTTTTTTGAGATGAGGAGACCACATCTGTACGCAGTATTCAAGATGTGGGCATACCATCGATTTATATAAGGGCAATAATATATTCTCTGTCTTATTCTCTATCCCCTTTTTAATGATTCCTAACATCTTGTTTGCTTTTTTGACCGCCTCTGCACACTGCGTGGACATCTTCAGAGAACTATCCACGATGACTCCAAGATCTTTTTCCTGATTTGTTGTAGCTAAATTAGCCCCCATCATATTGTATGTATAGTTGGGGTTATTTTTTCCAATGTGCATTACTTTACATTTATACACATTAAATTTCATTTGCCATTTTGTTGGCCAATCACTTAGTTTTCCGAGATCTTTTTGAAGTTCTTCACAGTCTGCTTTGGTCTTAACTATCTTGAGCTGTTTAGTATCATCTGCAAACTTTGCCACCTCACTTTTTACCCCTTTCTCCAGATCATTTATGAATAAGTTGAATAGGATTGGTCCTAGGACTGACCCTTGGGGAACACCACTAGTTACCCCTCTCCATTCTGAGAATTTACCATTAATTCCTACCCATTGTTCCCTGTCTTTTAACCAGTTCTCAATCCATGAAAGGAGCTTCCCTTTTATCCCATGACAACCTAATTTACATAAGAGCCTTTGGTGAGGGACCTTGTCAAAGGCTTTCTGGAAATCTAAGTACACTATGTCCACTGGATCCCCCTTGTCCACATGTTTGTTGACCCCCTTCAAAGAACTCTAATAGAGTAGTAAGACATGATTTCCCTTTACAGAAACCATGTTGACTTTTGCCCAACAATTTATGTTCTTCTACGTGTCTGACAATTTTATTCTTTACTATTGTTTCGACTAATTTGCCCGGTACTGACGTTAGACTTACCGGTCTGTAATTGCCGGGATCACCTCTAGAGCCCTTTTTAAATATTGGCGTTACATTTGCTATCTTCCAGTCGTTGGGTACAGAAGCCAATTTAAAGGACAGGTTACAAACCCTAGTTAATAGTTCTGCAATTTCACATTTGAGTTCTTTCAGAACTCTTGGGTGAATGCCATCTGGTTCCGGTGACTTGTTAATGTTAAGTTTATCAATTAATTCCAAAACCTCCTCTAGTGACACTTCAATCTGTGACAGTTCCTCAGATTTGTCACCTACAAAAGCCCGCTCAGGTTTGGGAATCTCCCTAACATCCTCAGCCGTGAAGACTGAAGCAAAGAATTCATTTAGTTTCTCCGCAATGACTTTGTTGTCTTTAAGCGCTCCTTTTCTATCTCGATCATCGAGGGGCCCCACTTGTTTAGCAGGCTTCCTGCTTCTGATGTACTTAAAAAACATTTTGTTATTACCTTTTGAGTTTTTGGCTAGCCGTTCTTCAAACTCCTCTTTGGCTTTTCTTATTACATTTTCCACTTTATTTGGCAGTGTTTATGCTCCTTTCTATTTATCTCGCTAGGATTTGACTTCCACTTTTTAAAGGAAGTCTTTTTATCTCTCACTGCTTCTTTTACATGGTTGTTAAGCTACAGTGGCTCTTTTTTAGTTCTTTTACTGTATTTCTTAATTTGGGGTATACATTTAAGTTGGGCCTCTATTATGGTGTCTTTAAAATGTGCCCATGCAGCTTGCAGGGATTTCACTTTAGTCACTGTACCTTTTAATTTCTGTTTAACTAACCCCCTCATTTTTGCATAGTTCCCCTTTTTGAAATTAAATGCCACAGTGTTGGGCTGTTGAGATGTTCTTCCCACCACAGGGATGTTGAAAAATCTTTAAAATACAGAGAATCTCTTATGGAGTTAAAAATATATAGAACCTCAAGATTACATTGAAGACTAGTGTTGTTCCTAAAATTATGGGTTCAAATTCACTAGTGAGCACTGGCTGTTTTGCATCACAAGTCTGTTTGAATTGGCTAGTATAGCCAGGTCTATGATTGCTTTGTGACACTGCAGTGATGCAAAGCAGCTGGCGCATACCAGTGACCATGGCCCAGGGTCAACAGGTCACTATTAAAAAGCTGAAATTAACATACTCGACACTCTTGATATCTTACCCTATTATTGATCATAATAGGTGTTCCATTAAATGTAGAAGCCTTTATATAAATGTAGGAATACCACAAGTTCAGATAAATAGATTTTATATAGTACTTGGAACCTTTTCTAAGAATTTTACAAGCATTAGTACTTATAATGCCATTGTGAGGTCACTAAGGAAGGGGGGTGTGTGTGCGCACATATAAAAGTTTTCAGATTTCGTTATTCTTTCTCAGCTGGATGTACTGTTTGTATATTGTACCACTGTGTGGATTATGTCTATATTTTCTTAGACAACATATTACAAAACAGATGTCGAGAATGTGTCATTACAAATCAAATAAATGGTAACACAGCAGTAAAGTATGTGAATTTGCAATAATTTAATTTCTTCTATAGATACAAGCCATTTTTCCACCTTGGTGTAACAACTGTGCTACATAGCTTCATTCAGGAAATGATTAGGAAATACAAGCAAGTTGGTTTTGGATATTAAGTTTCTTTGCTTAACCAACAGTTGTGGGCCCTCAAGCTATCCTAATGCCATAAACAGGGCCGTCCCTAGGGGGATGCAGGGCCATGGACAAATCAGCCTGTATAGGCCCCGCTTGATATTTTTTATACAGGTGCTGAAGTCCCTTTCCAGGTTCTCATGCCGGGGATGCTCCAGTTCAGGGAGAGCCCGGCTCTGGGGGAGCCCAACGCGGCTGCTGGCGCTGCAACCTCTGCAGGTTTGGCATGTGACTTGCCCCTGGTCTGCAGCCACAGAGTGACGAGCCTCGGGCTCCTTGCCCCTGCCAGCCCACCCGGTACCGTCCAGCCCATGCGTGCCGTGGCTGGCGCAGACTCACTGCGATGGGGGCAGAGCAGCTGCGCAGGATTGGTGCTCAGGGTTGTGGGCCCTGCTGCAGACCTAGTGCACAGTGTGACTGGGGCATCCTCTGGCTGCATCTAGGACATGCCACATTGGCCTAACCACTCCCTTGGGCTCCCCTGAGGGACCAGCTCCACTGCTGGGACTCCTGGGCCCCATAGGGAGGTGCACAGCTTCGAGACGCCAGCAGAGCTCGAGGCCGAACTTGTGTTATGTTCTGTAGATGTCTGTGTGTGTGTAAGTGCCGCAGCTGGGTAAAGCTAGCCAGGGGTCTGACTGGCCCACCCCATGCAGGGCCAGCACTGGACCCCCCCCATCGGCTCCCCACTGAGCCCTGAACAGATCCGGGAGCAGCCCGCAGGGGCAGGCGCTGCAGAAATCTCTTCCTGCCGGTGAGTGCAGGCCTGACCCCTGCTACCAGCGCCAGGCCCCCCGCTAACCCCCTGGGTCAGCCTGCCCCCCCGAGCTCCTAACCCCACCCCATGGGCTGGCCTGGCCCCCCAGGATCCCCTAATGCACCCTGAAGCGTGGGGCCCGGAGTGGTCGCCCCAATTCGCCATACCCAAGGGACGGCTCTGGCCATAAATGTCCCAATAAAAAAGAAAAGACAGACATTGTTTGGAACAATGTGCCTGACCCTATTCCCGTTAAAACCAAAATGAGAATTTCTATTGGTTTCACTGTCCCAGTGTTTTCATCTTACTTCACTCTGGGGTCCTAATTAAGCCCATTCAAGTCAGTGGAAGCCTCTCCATTGAGTTGAGAGTAAAATCGGACGCTGAGTTTGTAGATATCTGTTTATACATAGGTATCATTATTACTTATCTGTATTACCACTGTATTAATGCTGAAGGTGATTAAAATTTCTAGTCTATTCTTACCATGGTGAGTAGATCCATTTGTTGTTTATTATTTATTATTTGTATTATCATAGCACCTAGGGTTCCTAGTCCTGGACCAAACCCCATTATTCTATGTGCTCTGCAAACATAGAACAAAAAGATAGTTCCTGCCCTAATCAGTTGACAGTATTGGTGAGCATAATAGGCAGTGATTTTAACACACAACCAACCTAACCATTGTCAAGTTTTGTTTTGTTTTGTTTTGTTTTGTAGGCATGATAGCAAAGAATTGTTTTGAGAAAGGATTTGAAGGTGGATAATGAGTTAGATTTGCGGATGTTTACTGGGAGCACCTTCCAAGTGAGGGGCAACATAGAAAAAGCATGAAGTTTCTTCTTTTAAAACTTGATAAGTGTGTGCTGGAGGCTGGCATCATGGGTTGATCAGAGTTGAGTGTCAACAGCTGGATAGCAAATGGGAAATGATAGGGTGGGGATTGACTGTGAAGGGCCTTCTGAATGGATCAGTGTGGGGCAAGATTGTATTTGCCAAGGCCAAAAAGAAGGATGTTACAGAAATCAAGATGTGAGATAAGAGCTTGGATAAGAGTTTAGCTGTGAGAATGGATAAGTGAAGTTGGAGATTTATGCAGAAATAATCAGCAAGAGTTAGACATAGCAAAGATGTGAGGATCTAGAGAGAGGTCTGAGTCAAAGATGATGCCCATGTCACGGGCCTGAGTGACAGATAATATGGTGATGTCAACAGAGATTGAGGGAGGAAAAAGATAGTGGGGATGTCTTAAGAGCTCTGTTTTAGTCATGTTGAGCTTGAGCTGATGGCTAGATATCTAGAAGGAGATGTCAGATATGCAGGCCAAGATTTTAGTTTGAACAGAATGAGAAAGGTCTGGAGTTGAGATCTGTAAATTGTCAGCATAGAAATGGCTGTTTGTTTTTATGGCTGAAATTACTCAGCGATAAGTATAGAGGGAGAAAAGAAGGGGACCGAAACCAGATCCCTGTGGAAGAAACCCCCACAGAAATTTGGAGGGCATATGAGGAGGATCCTCTAAAGGACACTGAATGAGCAAGGTTGGAAGAGCGTCAGGAGAGGACAGAGTAATGGAAGCCAAAGGAGGGCAAGATTTCAAGAAGAAAAATGTGGCCAGTGGTGTCAAAGGTGGCAGACAGAACCAGGAGGATGAGGATGGAATACTAGTTCTGAGCTTTACCTAAGAAGAGGTCATTAGAGACTAAGGGTACGTCTATACTACCCACCGGATCGGCGGGTAGTGTTCGATGTATTGGGGATCGATTTATCGCGTCTTGTCTGGACGCGATAAATTGATCCCCAAATCGACGCCCGTACTCCACCTTGGCAGGAGGAGTAAGCGGAGTCGACAGGGGAGCCGCGGCAGTCGACTCGCCGCTGTGAGACGGCCAGGTAAGTCGAACTAAGATATTTCGACTTCAGCTACGCGAATAGCGTAGCTGAAGTTGCGTATCTTAGTTCGAACCCCCCCACTAGTGTAGCCCAGGCCTTTGGCAAGAGCTGATGCAGTGGATGCAAGGGGCAGAAGGCAGATGAGAGAGTGTCTAAGATGGAATTGGAGGAGAGGAACTCCAGGTCACGATTGACAGCTTGTTCAGTGTGCTTAGAGATAAAGGGGAGATAGGACAGGAATTATGTGTTGCATACCTGCTACAGTAAACATGCAGTGTCACTATTAAGTTTTCTGAACATTGAATGCATACTTAGTTTCGATAGTATCAACGGACAGGTGGCTGGCCAGAGGCATACATTAAATGCATTCTGAAATTGCATGATTTGATATTTTAACCAGAAGATTAGATGAACGGTCTACAAAACTTTTCCTTCAAGGTCAGTCTATATTGGTGGCCACATATTTCACAGCTTTATCCAACAAGCAATTGTTTTGATAGATGCCTTCATATTTCCTGTAAATATAAAATTCAGTCTCGTTGATGTGTCTGGATTTTTAAAAAATTGCTCAGAACTGAAACAGTTAATTCTCAGATTACCACCTATTGGGCTGCTGCTGTTTAATATTTTCATTGCCATAGCTCCCAGATGCCCCAGTCAAGATCAGAGCCCTGTTGTGCTGAGTGCTGAAGAAACATATGAAAACATGGTCTCCCCCCTATAATTTAGAAGAAGGGTAAGAAACTTCCCTACTCTACTCTATAAATGTGACTCAACCCCAGAGTCGGTTTAAGGTTAACATTTAAACAGCATTTGTCTTTCATAAATTCCATAAAAGATTAATCAATATCTATCTAAATCCCTTTAAAGTGCTTTTCAACAGATCACAGAGAGCTACATAAAATCTGAATTCTTATTGAATTCTTGCTCAGTCTGAATGCTGACTCACTTAGAATCAACTCCAACATCCACTGTTGGGCAAAAAGTTACTATATAAATGATTTAATAAGTAAATGTTTTTGTAAGTAGTTACTGAGAAAAAACTATGTTCTTTAAAGATCAGAATACAACTCAGCTGTCCCTTATTTCAGGGGACCATCACTAATTTTAGTCCCAAAATTAATTAAGTTATTTTAGTATCCCCTCTCTTTTATTGTTGAAAATAATTTCCTTCAGAATATCTGAACTGAGGTTATAGGGTTATTTTTCAGAGTAAAGGAATGAGTTCCATGTCATTTTAAGTTTCCTGCATGAATAGATTTTTGTGTCTGTCATTTTGGGTTTATTGAATCCCACATTTGAGTCTTAGCAGGTTGAGAGGAATGGCTTAGATTTTACAGCTCCAGTAAAAAATTGTTTCAAAGATTCAACTGAAAGTACTTGGCTTGCTCATGGTTTTAGTCGTACTTACTGGAGTAGTCTGGGGAAGTTTCCATGGATGTACTGTTCTGTGGAGAAGACTTCAGTGTCTCTGACTGTTGGTTCAGCACCTTTAAAGAATATTAAGCAAGAAAGCAAAAAAAAAACAAGAAAACTCCAGGAACTGAAAAAATTGTTTTGTATATGTAGCAATTGGTAACATTCATATCTAGAACTGGGCAAACTTGTTTTAATAAAAAAGTTTGGGGGGGTTGGCAAAAATGTCAGTCAGACAAAAATATTTTTTTTTTCAGAAAATATTTTATTTTGTCCAAATTTTTCATTTCTTTTACACAAATTTTGAAATAAAAGAAAACTAAAATCTTTGTTAAAAAACCAACCAAACAAACCAAAACTGTCTTAGTCTCTCTTCCCCAGTCTCTCTCGATTATACTGTAATGAAGGAAATGTACAAAATGAGAGAAACAAAATAAATTTTCTTGGACTCAAAATTGAATTTTTGTGTCAAATATATTTTGTCAACAACATGGGGAAACAAATACTGAAAAAAATTAAACCAACAAATTCATCATCATTGGAAAAATTTCTGCACACTCTACTCGTATCCATTTGTTATTTCAGCAGCACTCTTTGGGGCACGTTTTACCACCCTTACGGACTTTGAATAGTCCCTTACTCCACAATTAGATCTGTTGCCTTGTATCAATTTTGAGAAGCAACTATTTATTTCACTACAAGACTGACCCTTTGGACATAGTTTTTGACACTATAAACAGGCCTAAAACAAACAGATGTGGGAACCCACTATAACTATATTTAAAAAAATCTTCCCAAATACAATCACTCCAATAGTCTATAAGATACGGCATTCTTCTTTGACCTCATGAGGCAGAAATCAATTGCCATTATACACATTCTAGGCAATGGTGGGAGGTAATGAAATTGCTCTCATGTTTGTATCTCACAAGCAGCTCTTTATGTTTTAATATGATAACTAGGCAGTTAAAGAAGAATACAAATTATAGTATTTATGAAGAAGAACTGGTCAAAAATTTTCCATCAGGAAATGATATGTCATCAGAATTGAAACTTACTTAGCTATCATGTCAATTTTGACAAAATTTTGTTAAGAAAAGAATTGTTTTGGCATTATTAGAGTGGAATGTTTCAATATCTCATTTTGAAATGACCTTTTTTGGTTTTGAAATGTATTATTTATGTTTATTATTCATTATTATTTTATGTTAAATCACTTAAATAACTGTAAATGGGAGATACTGTACACAGAGAAGGCACACAACATTCCCTTCACCTTCTTCATGCTGCAAAATTGGAGAAAGGGCTACTGTATCCAGGCTTAATATACATGCATCTAGTAGTCAAAACATTTACTGAGGGCATGTGGAAGGTAGGTTGGTGGAATGGTAGAAAATTTGTAGAATTGAGCCTTTTCTATGTACAAGCCTTGGGAAAATTAAATATAAGTATATAGTTATATTAGAAATCTGGACTCAAAATTCCCTAAACATGTGGAGAGCAACTCTTTCAAAAATATATACATTAAGTGGTGTGGTAATTGCAGTACTTTGTATTGTTTAATAGCTTTTCAAATTTGGTGTTAAAAATGTTTTGAATTGGAACTCTGAAAAATGTACAGAAACCTTCCCCCCCATCCCTTTTGTGATAAATATTCTAATACTCTAGAGGTACCAACAGAGTCTGTTGTTAGTATGTCTGGCTTTAGACAGATGGATTTGTAAATTATGGTATGAACTGGTAAAATTAGGAATTTATAAAACACTTACTGAAACCTTATAGAGGTGTTTAACCCTTGTCCTAAATTCAGTACTAGCATAATAGGCTCCAGAGCTATTGAGAAAAGGATTATGATTACAGTTTGACTCAGGATTAGATTTTGAAATCATGTAGTAAAATTATTTTAAAGGTTTGTGGCATGTTGGGAAAAAAAAAACAACAACCATGAAGTGTGAACTCAGAACTTTTACTATCCCCATTTTAACTTGGGCTCAAACTAGAACCCCCCCTCCCCCCGCCACCCCAAGTACTTCACTGTTGTTCAGATCTGGGTTTAGATCTAAAATTTATGGTATGGTCTACTCTATATTTATTTACATAATATTTTTAAATGAAAAGATAAGTTCTAGATGTTAGGATTTTTTTAGCTAACTAGCTTCCCTGTTTTGTTTTTTAGTCTAAACTGAATTCTATTACAGCTCCGACCCAATTTTCTTGAGGGACAAGTGATAAATCTTTTAAAAAGGGGAAGGGATAGGTAGACACATTTCTTTCCCTTGAAAGTGAAATAAAAATTAATTATTTTTTTCAAAGTAAGAAACACAAGAGTTAGGAGGAGTTCTTTGGTAGTTAATAAAGCAAAATGGCATTGACATCCTAGGATGTGAAAATAGAAAGTTGTCACTGTCATGTTATCTATGCAAAAATGGCTTCAAATCTTAATATGCGGAAACAAAAATGACGGATAAACAGTGAATGGAAATAAAGTATAAAGGTGTCACTTGTCTCATGCAGCTCCAGCTGCTTCCCTTCTTAGCCTTATTCAAATTTATTGCTGATTTTTCTGGGCTATAAAATCCTGGAGTGTAACACAACCTCACATAATGCTCCCCTCAACTTTTACAGCAGAGGTATGATTTAGTATAGTAATAAAACTCTGTTTTCATGTATCTTTTAACAGCTTTTAGCATTTTTTTGTTTATGAATAAGTTGCAAAATGATATTCTCATCTGAATGTCTAATTGAAGACAAAATTACGTATTGTATACTACGTTAAGAGGCAAAATGGGTTTTGGTGTGTTAGATTAACACTGAAATGTGTGAAAATATCTCTCAAAGTGTCATTCATATTCTTGCTTATCCAGGAGATTGTGAATTAAAGTAGGCAAGTGAGGCCCGCATGAACTTGGCTCTACCATCCATAGGGGAAAGAGTAACCACAATAACTTAGTCAGACATTTGAGTCATTGTAGCTGTATTCAGAATGTGATTGTACGCAGTAGTTCATTTTGTGCTTTTCTGGATGAAGATATACATTTCTGAGTAACAAATGAAATCCTATTGGAAGGAAGAAATGTAAAAAAACATTCTGGGGGCATAGAAAACATTTCCTTGAAGTTACAAACATAACAGTCATTAAACCTCCTCAACATCCATTTTTCCTTCCATTCATTACTAATTAGTATAGCGATCACTTTTCCCAGCGATAGGACATGTTTATAAAAACAACAGTGTAAAATAATAAAAAAATAAAAGGGGCACTGCATAACTGCTTCATATGTGACAGCTTTGAATCCCACATACCAGAAGCCTTGGAATCTATTAAACGTACTGTGCCATGTGACTTCAAAATAAGATTGGTTCCTATTAAATTCAATGATTTTCTCCTCCAACTTGCATGGTGAAGGTACTTGTAATCTTAAAACTATAAGATGCACAGTATGGGCAAGGAGATTGGAGTATGGTTTTTACTTCAGAATGCTAGGATTTTTTCATGGAATTAGTCTAGGCATGAAGTGAGATGGAAGAGTTGAATTATGTGCCTTTATTGCACTGCTCATACCAAATTTACCTACTGCTTCCCTGCTGGTTTCCGTTCACAGTTAAATAGTAGGGATTGCACTTATTATTTGTCGCAGATTCCATGATAGGTTTATTGTCTTGTCAGATTTATTAGAAAGAACTTTGGAGCAGCAGAATTTTTTTTTATAATACAAGCAATTGCGCATTAAGAGTACTTGTTAAGAGAGCTGTGAAGAGGATGGAAATTCCATTGCATGAAATATTTCAGATTTCAAAATTTGGCTTCATTTCAAATTGGAATGAAATCCTGAAATTTTAAAATTCTTTGCAAACTAAAATTCCAAGAAAAAAATAAATAGGTTTGGATTGATCATAACAATTTATTTTAACTAAATTGAAGTTGAATTCGCATTTTGTTTTAATTTTAACTATATTTTATATTTTTAAAAAGTAATAATATACAAAATAGAAAAAAATAAAAATGGAAAAGTCATCTTAAAACAAAAACATATAAATATATTTTGTTCCAAAAATGTCAAAGGGGCACATTGTAGATTTAAAAAAAAAAAAAAAGAAATCTTCAAAGCAAAGTTTTGTCAGTAATCAACACAATTTTATGAAGTGTTTTGATTTCGAAAAAACTGTGTTTTTCAATGAAAAAGGATTCTGTCAATGTTTTCCGACCAGCTCTCCTTGTTAACTAACAGTTAAAAATAACAGGCTGATTGAAGTAACTATGCTGCTGTTTCTTAAGTGACGTTTTTTAACAGTCAATAGACATGAGCAGGGCAGAAATGTGCATAACAAAACTCCGCAGTCTCTGCAACAACCTGCCACCCGCATTTTTCTCTTAATATGGTAGTTTTATTAATCCCGATCATTTCCGTAGAATGAAGAGACTATCTTATTGGTGCTATCGGTGGACTGTGAAGTTAGCAGATAAACAGGAGTATATTGCAGAACCTGGAGTTTGTGAGATTTCCTCTTTATGGCTGAGTAAAAACAAGTGAAAGATTTGAATTGATCCAGAAGCACAAAAAGGCATATAAAGGCAAAAGACTGCACCGAGCAGAACTTTCCTAGATAGCTTTGATTTAAGAAAACTCATTGTGTCATCAAGAAGGATCTCCCACAAAAATAAATAAAAATACAATAAAATACCTAAATCCTCTATAGAACTGTTAATCAACAGACCCCAAGCACTTTACAAAGGCTGTCACTATTACAATCCCCATTTTCTATGATTGTGAGAGCCTTACACCGTTTTAGGGATGGGTAATTGTACAGTATAGATAATACCTAAAGAATACTGAGTAAATGTGAAACTGTGGCAAGCATGCTACCAAATATAAAACAGCAATCTGTAGCTCTCCATGTAATCATAATGGAGTGCTACAAATGTTCTGTTAATAAAATTGCATTGCTCTAAACAGCTCTTATTTCCCAGCAACTCATTGTTATTAATTTATTTGTCATTGTCAAAAACGTAAAGAAAATGCCACACAACAAAAAAGAAAAGGAAGGAGAAAACCAGGTTTTTCACTATGCACGATTAAAAGAAACTGAGGGGCAATGCTGGTCTTTCTTGTATAGATGCACTGGAGTGATGAAGAAAGCCAGTTAGCATGTGGCAGTCCTGTCCTTCAAATAAAGGTAATGAATGCTATTGAAGGACAAGTTAAACCTCTTCCTGTTTGGCTTTAGTGGTGGTAAATGAAATAATAAAGATCAGAAATCATAGACTAAGCCTTCTCCCCAAGCCTTGTATGTTCTAGGATTTTCAGCAGGGCCTCTCTTGCTATGACCCTACTTTTCTTTGACCAAAGGGTCCACTACCACCTCTAACAGCATATGGTGATGGGAACAAGCCAGTCCAGCAAGAGTGAGTCAACAGAACATACTCAGCAACTTTCCTCAGGGTTCTGTATCTCCTGATAACAGGATAGGTAACAAGAATAGTCCTGCATCCTAATGTGGGGTTGTGGATACTTCCATTCTTTTAAAGATCCTTTACCACCTATACAGGGGCATGGAAGGATATGTATCTGGGACTCACATGTGTGCTAGGCAGGAGAGGGCAGCAGGCTAATTATATCTAGTAATGTTTCATGAGCATGGCTAGGCCCTTCTGGGGTTGCCAACTTTCTACTCGCACAAAACTGAACACCCTTACCCTGCTCCCTGCCCCTCCTCTGAGGCCCCACCCATGCCCTGCCCCTTCTCAGATGCCCCGCCCCTGCTCACTCCATCCCCCTCCCACTCTTGCTCACTCTCTCACTCACTCCCTCATTTTCACCAGGCTGGTTCAGGGGGCTGGGATGCAGGAGGGGGTGAGGGCTCCAGCTGGGGGTGTGGGCTCTGGGATCGGGCCAGAAATGAGGAGTTCAGAGTGCGGCAGGGAGCTCCAGGCTGAGGCAGTGGGTTGGGATAGCAGAGGGGTTGAGGGCTGGGGGTGCAGACTCTGGAGTGGGGCTGTGGATGAGGGGTTTGAGGTGTAGGAGGGTGCTCTGGGTTCAGACCGAGGGGTTCAGGAGGCATCAGAGGGGGGGATCAGAGCTGGGACAGGGGGTTGGGGTTCAGGAGGGGGTCAGGGGTGCAGGCTCTGGGCACCTCTTACCTCAGGCAGCACCAGGAAGCAGTGGCATGTCCCCCCTCTGACTCCTATGCAGAGGTGTGGCTAGGCGGCTCTGTGCGCTGCCCCATCCGCAGGCGCCACCCCCGCAGCTAACATTGGCTGTGGTTCCCAGCCAATGGGAGCTGTGGGAGCGGCACTTGGGGCGGGGGCAGCATCCAGAGTCCCCTGGCTGCCCCTACGAATAGGAGCTGGATGGCAGACATGCCGGCTGCTTCCTGGGAGTTGCGCAGCATGGAGGCTAGCAGGGAGCCTGTCAGCCTCGCTTCATGGCGCCACCAACTGAACAATTAATGGCCCGGTCAGTGGTGCTGACCGAAGCCACCAGGATCCCTTTTCGGCTGGGTGTTCCAGTCGAAAACCGGATACCTGGTCACCCTAGGCCAGGGATCGGCAACCTTTGGCGGGCCGGGCTGGTTTGTTTACCTGCCGCATCCACAGGTTCGGCCGATCACAGCTCCCACTGGCCACGGTTCGCTGCTCCAGGCCAATGGGGGCTGGAGGAAGCGACGCGGGCTGAGGGATGTGCTGGCCGCCGCTTCCCACCGCACTCATTGGCCTGGAGCGACGAACTGCGGCCAGTGGGAGCCGCGATCAGCTGAACCTGCGGACGCAGCAGGCAAACCGGCCCGGCCCACCAACCATGCCGATCCCTGCCCTAGGCCCTTGACTCTCTGTATGTGTAACGCCACCAGCAGTGGACACTTGTGGAGTGCACACTATTTCTTTAGCAGTGCTGCAGAGCACTTTGTCTTCCAGATCCCTGCACAGGAAGGGTGGCTCAGTGAGATACCATTTTACCACTTCGCTCTTCCCTGCCCCAGTCCATGCACCACATTCTTATAAGGCAAGAATTGTGCCCTGAGATTTAATTAGGCTATATCTTGAAAATGTGTTCAAACATCATCATTGGATTTAGATTTGGATATTACATAAAGGCCAATGACCTTCTGCTTACAATGCGTGAGAACCCAGTGTCTCTGCTGACTTTGTCAGATTTGTCTGGTGTCTCTTGGCCATATAGTGGAGATGGCACAGCTGTGGACCCTGACAAGGATAGATAGTCATTTGATTATTTTCTTGCTGAGATGATTGAGCATAGTGTGGAGCAATTGCTTATCTGCTCCAACACCCACTTACAGGACGATCTGTTTTGTTGCCTCTCCTGCTCAACATTTGAGATAAGGTGTTTTATCTCCGACATGTAAATGCCACTTAGCTATTGGTCTGTAGGTCCTGAATGGAGGTATTTTATGGCTATCTAGTGTCTTGCTCTGATGAGGCTTTGAGTGAGGGCAAATGGTTGCGACTCATACTGGATTTGTGTGTGGCTATGCTGGTAGATTGGGTGAAATACAATGAAGAAATAGTGGAAGTGATATTAGCCGCCCCTTCCTGCAGTCTGATGGAATTCATCTGCCTTTGATAAAATCATAGAAATGTAGACTTAGAAGGGAGCTCAAGAGGACATCTAGTCTGTCCCTTTGTGCTGAGGCAGGATTAAGTATACCTAAGACATCCAGGACAGATGTTTGTCTAACCTGCTTTTAAAAACCTCCAGTGATGGGATTTCCATAACATCACATTTTGGTAACATTTTGAACATGGAATCACAATTAAATTATTTCTGCTGTTGCAAGCTGGGATCCTTACTCCCTTATCCTCCATTGTGTAGATAGATTTCAGCCACAGAAAACATGAGAATAGAAGAGCCTATGCCTATAGCAAGGGGCAAAAATGCCTTGGCTCTGATGCAGATCCAATCATCTTATTCTGTCTGAATGGTGGGTGTTAGGAAAGTGTACTCATTGCTCTATTATAAACATCTCCTTCAAAGGTTGATACCTTCATTTCCCCAATGTATATGTAGATAGAAAAAAGGTAGCTAAGCCTTGGCTTCTGGTGTCAGATTAGGAGTTTGTGAAAGCTTGGGTATATTTTTGCCGTTTACAATAAAGTAAAATTGTATTTACTGGTGGGTAAAATTGTTGTAAACTAATTTCACCAGTTCACTTCAAACCTTTTCATTTAAAATGACAGAAGCAAATTATGGTGCTATAGTTTGTTCATCCATGATTTCATGCTCCTGCACTTCAGGAAACAAGAGGCAAATCTTGAGGGATTTCTGTGTGGTAATGCAGTTTTAATTAGTAAATAATCATGAAGTTGCACATTCAAAACAAATCCTTACTAAGCAAGCCATATTGGCACTTCCATTCACAGTATTTTCAGCTTTCTCAATGACTGTGTGCAGAGGTTCACGTTCCACAACAGTTTTCGCTCCAAGAGGGGAGAGAGTCTTGAAGGTGGTTGCTGTCTCTTGCCAATTGGAGCAGCATACAAATTGAGCCAAGTGGAAGTGTCTCAGTTTGCAATCCATGAAATTTATACATAGAAACTACATTGTTGTAAAGAGTGAGGGAGTGTCACACAAATATACATTTAGTTTAATAAAATATATTAAAAATAATGTTTCTGGTGATGACTTATGCAGGGGGGAAAAACAAACAAAAAACCTGGAATATGCTGCTTGGTTTCATTTTGTTTTATTTTATAAAATAAGACAGCAAATAAAACTCCTGGGCTAGAAAAGTAAGGATATAAACCTAAACCACAATTCAAAAAGAAAAACAAAAGGACAGTGGGGGATAGGGGAGAAGAAGACTAAAAAAAGTATTTAGTGCTATATATTTTGTATTCAGGGCCTATGCTTTCTTTTATCCTAATACTGTACTACATGTTCTGCTGTTTTTGTGGATAGTTTGGCTTTGTTGTGAGCCAAGAAATCCCCATTTCAGAGATTAAGATCAGACATAGTCACTGAGATACCTAGGACCTGATTTTGCAGAGTGCTGCCTGAAACAGACACCAGACTCCCAACATGGGTAATTTCAGCCCAAACAGAGTTTTGCAAAGTTATAAGCAACTGAAAACAGCGTCTGATAATGGGACATTCCAGGCAACCTTAAATAGGTGCTACCAGCCTCACCTATAATATGTATAGACTTGTTTTCTGTATTGTGATTTCAGCTACGAAGGAGTCTGACCTTTCCTTTTTCCTATTAAAGGCTTTATTTTTTATTATTGCTGGTATCCCAAACCCTGTTAAACTCTGAACAATGCATGGGGACTTAGAGTCTAAATATTACTCTGAAAACAACAGAGCATGTCTGTTTAATCTGACAAAAGCCATCTCAGCAGTATTACTGAGCAGCCAGGGGAATTTTCAAATGCCAGTTTCTTTGTTGTTGTTCCTTTTGGCATCCTTCCTGGATTGCTCCCAGATCAGAGAGATATGAAAGTCCCCTCTGATTAAGAGACTGTGTGTGGGTGGCCATGTGCCAGACCACTTCCTTTCATTTGTGTAAAGCCCTTCACCTACAGATGACAGACGGAGTTGCTGAGTGAGAGACCTTGTTAGAGTCAGAGGAGGCAAAGTGGACAGAGAGCTGTCATTGGAGAGTCGACAGATGCACACAAATGAGACTCTTCTTCCACACTCTTCCTAAGGTGGGAAAGCTGCTACTGTAATTGGATATCATTTCCCATAACCATTGGCATCTCAACACCTCTTTTGAAGAGATGTGTGTTTAGGGAGGGATGGTAATAAAACCTGTAGGTGGCTCAAGCAATCCACTTTAATGAAAAAATACAGAGAACACTGAGAACCAAGAAGTTACTCACTGTTATTTTCCCTACCTTTCTGCTCTTGCTGGTGTTTCAGATGCTGGAACTGCTGCAGCTTTCCTATCAAGAGCTGGTTATGTTCTTGCACTTTCTTTTATCCAGGCTATCTTTACAGAGTTTAATCTGGGCCCCAGATTTGAACATCTGAAAATATTGATCCAAAATATTCAATCTGAGTATCCGAAATTAGGCACCTAAATCCATATTTGGGCAACGTGGTAGGTGTCTAATTGTCCAAGGTACTGAACGCTCACAACGTCAATAGGAGCTATGGATGCTTAGCTTCTCTAGTAACCGGGACATTTAACTGACTAAACATAGATTTAAGTGCCTGATTTTAGGCACCATTGTTTGGAAACATTGGCTGTAATTTCTAGGTGTTATGCCCAAAGATATCTGGGTGTCTTTATAAAAACAATTGCTAGGAGATGTTACCAGATGAAACTTGAGCAGGAAAAACTCCATATGGAACCAAGATTTAAAAAAAACAAAACCCACACCTAAAAACGAAACCATTTCTGAAACCTAATCCTGAAGGATGCTGCTGCTTTGCTTTTGTGTATGTCAAGGTAGGGGACAGTATTTTATAGCTGCGATCTTTCACTGGAAAAGGTTCCTCTCTCCTATCCTTTTCCCAACAGTTGCAAGTATCATGCTGATTATTTAGACCCAGTCCTGCAAGTAAATGTGCTTTGCAAATCCTTGCATCCACGTGGTGCACTATTGAAAACATACATGTGCATCTGGTTGCAGGGGCCATAGACTTTATCAATATACTGATGTTCTGAGTGCATAGATCTTGCACTCAGATCCAAGAATCTATTACTATTGTGGTGAAAAAAATATGGAAAGTAAAAACAATACTTTTTTTTTTTAATGACTGGAGACCAAAGTGTCTAATTGAATAATTCTAGGAAAACATCTCATGGTGTATTTTAGCTGGTGTATTTCAACTGCATTTCCTGCATATTCCTGAATATTTGCAGGCATAAAATATCCATTGCCTGCATATTTTAGCTGGTGTATTTCAACTGTATTTCAACTGCATGTTGACATTTCAACTCTGCTTCCTTTAATTAACTTGATTCACTAACATTCTGACTGACAAGGTTTCCTCATTCTGTGCTTTGGGGGGCGGGGGGGGGAGTTTGTTTTTTGTTTTGCATTTGTTTTTGTCAGAGAATCTTCACATATATGTTCACTGCAATTGGTGTCATTCAATAACAGTCAGATTTAAGGAATGGTCTCTCCCAAAGAATTTTCCTTTGGTTTCTGTGTTTTTTACCCTTTCAAACTCTTTCATTTGTTTTGCCAACATGTCTGCTTTTTTGGCACACCTGCTTTCCTCCTTAGACTGTGTTAATTCTTCTCTCAGAATCAATCGTGAGCAGCTTGCAACCAAATGCCTGATTAAAAAGTTAGCAGACCTTGAGTGCAATTACTTCAGCTCCATAGCATTCACGCATTAAACCCAGTGTTAATTGTTTCCCATTTTTGTAACGATCCTTATAATAGGATAAAAACAGAAGAGATCATTTCTTGTAGTTAAAACAGCAGAAAATAAAGACATTTGCTCTGATTAATCATTGCAATATGAAATTAAATGCAATCACGAGTAAACACACTCAGGCAGTGAGCTGGATGCCAGCAAAAATTGCCATTTGTACAGTGTGAAAAATTTATGTCGGAGGACTGGCACAGCACACACATTTGTCATGTTTGCTTTTAGTCGGAAATGATCATATGATGAAACAGTTTTATTGTTGCAGATTAGGCTATTGGTGCCCATTGTGTTCATTCTGTTTTCTGCACTAACTGTTTAAAAATATAAGGGGCCAAATCCCGATGCTACTGAAATATAGGGAATTTTTGCCAAAAACAGAAATGCAGCTAAGATCTGGCCAATGACACAATGGCTAAGGTCACATCCTGCAATGATGTATGCATGTACCAAACTTTAAATATGAGTAGTTCCACTGACCTCACTAGAAGACATAACATATGTTAAGCACACACATAAGTCTTTGCAGAACTGGAGCCTGTTTGTAAATCTGCAAATCATTTGTGGGCTTGAAGTGAAGGTTTAATTTTGCTTGGGTACCACTAGCTCTCTTTTTTTTAAACAAAAAGAACAAAAACAATACCTTAAAAAATCTGAAAAGCCTGAGTTCTTGACTGACATCTGGAAGTATAAAAACTAGAGACATTAAGTGAATTTTACAGCTGTAGGACCTTTTGGGATTTTGTTCAAGATGTTTCTTCAGTAATTGGAAAAGCTAAACTTTAGCTATCTTCAAAAAGTATTCCTTGTATATGTTGTCGCTGTGCCTCAGTGGGTCACAGTTGAGAATACTGGATTCAGGACAAACAGCTGAGAAATAGAGTAGACTCACCCCACGCTGGTTGTTATTCTACCATTAGATATATCAAACCAGTAACAAAAATAAATTTGTCTCACCACACTGGTTAACAAGAATTCAAAAATGCAGTCTTCTTAGGCATTCCAGCACTTCTTTCACCCCACCCAGACACTAGACTTCATGATGAGTAGTTATAGAAAACCAATTTAATCAAACAAGGAGTTCTTTTGATCTCAAGAGGTCAGCGACAGACAGGTCAATATATAACTCAGAATTTACCCAATAATCACACTGTTGCTAATCCTTTAGTAACTAAAATCTAAAGGTCTATTTATAAGAGAAAAGAGTTAAAAGTGGTTAATAAATCATATACATAGTCATTGCAAAGTTCTCTTATCAGGTTTTTAGCAGTGATGTTACAGACTGCTGGACTATAGTCTGTTAATTTCCGAAAGATTGGAAGGTCCTTAGTCCATAGTCAATATGCTCCTTTTAGTTGTAAATCCACAGACTAGAGAATCAGAGCAGGAAAGGGGCAACATGGAGATGTTTTAAGGGTCTTTTATACCCTCTGCCATGTGCAGCAGGATACCAAGGGAGGAAAAATAACTTTTGAAGTGATAAGAAAGAGGCCCATATGATGATACTTGGATTTAAACAGGATAATCTCATTTAGCAAATCATAACTTTTCCACTGACATCTTTCAATTGTCTATCAGTGGTGATATCAATGATATACATGGTCATATTTCAATCATACAGTATCACACATGTATGTTCAGATGACATCCTAATGCCTGACATCATGAAAAAGGGTTGGGAATGGGCAGCGACTGGGAACTGAATGGCCAGGAGAAAAAAATATATAATTTTGAAAAACTTTGAAACTGAAAATAGGCAGAGGTTAATAAAATAGCTAAGAGTTATGAAAGTGGATATTGACAAGAATCAAATAACTAACTTTTTAAACAAAGAAGCAAAAAATTGATACCCATAATGATTCGGACCCTTCAAGTTGTGCACATATAAAACTACTGTAATCGCTGTTGGCATCATCATTGCCCCCTGGCACTCTTGAATGGTTTGCTACATTTAATCTTGAACTGGCTTGTAAGCTTTCTGGAAGAACAAGTGTTTTCCTGTATGCTTTGAACAGCGCCTAACACAGTTCTTATGGGAGGTCTTTTGCAGCTACAAAAATACATGTGATAAATATCTCCCCCATCAAAATAATGATAATAATAAAATTGTTTTTATAGTGTTTTCTATCTGAGAGTATAACATTTCTTTACAAGCATCATGGAGCTTAGTTCCCCAGCGCCTCTCTGGTGATGTTGTCACCAGTTTACAGACAGACAAAGAATGTGTGCATCTCCGTTTTACATCAGTGACAGCTGAGGACGTTTGGCACCTCTCAGGAGGTACTCAACACCTAGAAGGATCAAGCCTTAAAGGTCTGATCCAAAGCCCATTGAAGTGAATTGACTAAGTGACTTCTATTAGGTCACACAGGAAATCTGTTACAGAGCCAATAATAGAACCTAGGCCTCCTGTCTCCCAGTCCTGTACTTCAATCAGACCTCCTCTGGGTGGGAGAGACTCCTTGTATTTCCTCAAATGTTGGCTTGTCTGTCATTTTGAGTTTAACTTAGAAACTCAGTATCATGAATTGTTTAAAGTGCTGCTTGTCTGACCTGGCCCCTGATTTTCATTGTTAAAATTCAGGCTAACATTCCATATGGTCCTCTGTAGTAAAAGGATTCACAAACTGGACCTGTCTGGTGTTCTGCCATTCCTGAGGAAAGTGACAGCTGTTGGGTGTTTACTCATTGCTGAACTCCATTTGAGACCACACCGATGGGCAAAATCATGGAGAAAATCCGGCATTATTGCTCTGGTATATATCTTCAGTCAAATATATTGCAGAAACAGTTTCATCTGTGCCTGATATTCATTTTTTGAAAAGTCAAGAAATTAGAGCACATCTGCCTTTCTTTCCCTTCCATCTGTCAACCCAGAGCGTGCACTAGATCAGATTTTTTTCTAGCATGGGAAGCATTTGGCTTCTTCATTATGAAGTTAACTGTATGCAGCTAGCCTCTGGATTATTATTATTATGTAATAACATTTTGCAGTTTAGATAATTGAACCATAAAGTTTCCTCTGAAATTCCTTTAAACAGTTTTAACCTTTTCTAAAAACAAGGGGTCAAGACTGTACATACTGGTCTTTTGCAACATATTCCTAGCTAGGTTGGCTAATGTGTTTTGTGTGTGTGTGTGTTTTTAGGCTGCAATTTGTATTATGTACTGAATACATTTATCTCAGAAATTCGATTTAAATAATCCCGATAATAAAAACAACCAGTGACGATTGCCGTTTCTTTTTAAGATTTCCATTTTGCCTTAGAAGCTCAAACGCTTGTCTCTGTCACCAGCAGAAGTTGGTCCAATAAAAGATATTACCTCACCCACCTTGTCTCTCTGACAAGACCTAAGATGTTCAAATATGCCCTTAACTTTGCCTTGCCTATTCCACATCAGGAAATTGTTCTTTTCCAAAGGAGTGAATCAGACAGAAGAGATTGATCTAGGTAGGTGTTAAGTTGTCACCCACGCCATCATTTTGAACTGTCATTTTCCCCACCATATTTCTACTGTCCTCTGTTAATTATACTTGCTGCACTGCTCCATGATATGATGCATGCTAACCTTGCTTTGTAGGGGTGGAAGTCCCAACTATTGCTGGAATTCTAAAGTCACTCCTTATCCCAGGTGTTTCACATGATGAGCTGGAGCTCAACTATATCTTAAAGGCACAGCCCTGTGTTGGAAGAGGCGCAGAGTCACAGGGTTGTGCTCTATGAGGAATTCTTGGCAGGCAGGAAAGAGCTTGCCTAATGCCATATTCCTCCAGAAGGCAAAATATACTCTCCCACTGTGTGTCTTCTCAGTGCTACTATCTGATTCATTGGGAGGGTGGAGCCATGGGCTCCTTGTCCCTTGCCTTTGCACCCTAGGCAGTGCACAGATAAAGCAGTCACTATATGAAAGTTTAAGGCCTAGTGTGGCCCATACATTAATACTTTGTGCTAGCCACCATAGTCTCATTCTCTCTCTCTCTCTCTCTCTCGCTCTCTTTTTAATGATGGAAATGCCAGTAGAAGAATTGCCATTGAGCCAAATCTACAGTCTTTTTGGGGGCAGGATTCCCACTGACTTCTGAGTAATGACTTCAGGAAATGGTCTTTAATGAAACAAGACATTACTGAGTAGCACTTTGTATTGTACTGTTGATCTCACTTTTCAGTTACTATTTGACTACCGGTTTTTTGGTCAAGATATAATTCAAGTGTATTAGGGCATATTTTACATATGTGTCATTAGTTGTGCATAATGATTTGGTCTCCATTTGGAAACTGGAGAAGTACACTATTAGAAGAGAATGTGTCTGGTTCAAGAACAACTAAACACAGAATTCAGCAAATACTATCCTATGCCATACTCAAAAGGTTATTTAGATATATTTAAAGCTTATTTAATAAGTCCTAATCAGATTGTTTGTTTGTTTTTTTAATATTAAAAATAGCAATTTATTATCACATAGTAAAAAAAGCATATAGGGGAATACTCATTCAGGAGAGAGAAGGCAACTGGCATCTCGATACAAATGATTTTATCATTGTTAATTTAGGACAGAAAGACTGTTACTAGCTATCCATAAGAATCTGAGCCTTTACTGTCTTTTATGTTAGTGAACATAGTGGTAAAGGGCCTGATCCAAAGCTCATTGAAATCAATGAGTTTTTCCATTCAGTTTGTCTCTTTTTTGGATGTTTATCTCTCCTGGTGCAAACAGGCTTTATTCCATTGAAGTCAACCAAATTCTGTCTGCTTAAGTCAGATTTGAATTTGGCTCAGTCAGCTGTACACTTTCACTGATTTTCAGAAGCGTTGGGGAAGTCTCAAGTTCTCCTGCAGCGTTAAAAACTTGTGTTCATGACCATGCAAAGTTGCATCTTAGGAAAAAATGAAAGCCTATGCTTATGCTCATATGATAAAGTTTCCACTTTCAAGATTTCTGTGAAGTAGGCAATGGTTAACTGCCATGTTTGATCAGTTATCACCTTACCTACAGGCCCGGTGGAAAATCGTTCAAATGTCCCTATCTGTGATCTGTCAAAGTTAAAGATCAAACCAGGAGTCTGAGCTTCATTCTGTGTGTTTTGTAACCTGTGAAGCCTGAGATAAGATGGCTTCTACAGACATTAAGCTCTGTGATGTATTCCATAGAGAGATAACACCTTAAATCCAAAACTACCATCATATTTTCTTCCATCTGTCGGGGGAGGACATGTAGTAGATCAGGATTCTTTCTGATATAAGAAACATTTAACTTCAAAATGATGAGGCCAACTTGGTGGAATTTTCTTCTAAATACATCCAGTTTATTTTAACTATCATACTAAGGTTGAACTCTAAAGTCAAAAAGAGCTTTGTCCATTCTTCCTTAAACCAAGTAATCTCATGTATTGTAAATACTGAGCATTCCACAACTATAATGCATATACACCAGTGGTTTTAATGTATGAATATGCATTTCTGTGTTTACTCCCTCTTAAAGACCTTGAAATGTCATGGTCATGTATAGCTCTCCACAATTTATAAGGTGCAGTTTTATAGCTTTGTATGGATTTGTGTATGAAATCCTTCAGTGTTTGCACCTTGATTTTTAATGCTTTAATTTAAAATGATTGTTATCACAAAATAGAAATGTGAAATATTACATTGGGGATTTTGCTGTCTTGTCAAAGTACATAAAAAAAGGGGTAGCAACTACAAAAGGTAGAGATTACCATTGGTAGATGGTCAGTACAACTGGAAAGTTTTTAAAGTCAGCAATCACACTGAATATAAATAGGTGTTGTGGTTCACATACAAATAGGAGTTGATCCACTTTAAACTCTAGAATCAAAGGTTGCAGCCTCAGATGAATGGTGTGAAATAAGGCATGAAACTCTCACTAAGAACAGTTTACCTGGCTAGTACCATAGTTTAGCATGGCATTAATAAATATAGAATGAGGGTATGATGAATGACCACATCAGGAGCTAGGCTGTCTGTCATAAATGTGGGCCCAAAGGCCAGAGGTGCAGAGTGCATTAAAAATGTCAGCTTTACTTTAAACAGTAGCATGTAAATTCGGGGGGGAAATGCACCCATCAGAAAATGTTTTCTGACCAAACTTGAAACCCACAGTGTCTTGCTTCCTCAGCCCCCTATGGTTGTATGTGTGCAATATGGAGAATTCACAGTGTGCCAAGAACATTTAAAGCTGTATGTTCTTGAATGAATGTATCAGTAGAGCAGGGGTTCCCAAACTTGGTTATGGCTTGTACTGGGTAAGCCCCTGGCGGGCCAGGAGACACTTTGTTTACCTGAGCGTCCGCAGGTACGGCCGCTCTCAGTGGCCGCGGTTCGCCGTTCCCGGCCAATGGGAGCTGCAGGAAGCGGCGCGGGCCGGGACACCATTTCCCGCAGCTCCCATTGGCTGGGAACGGCAAACCAAGGCCACTGGGAGCTGCGAGCAGCTGTACCTGTGGACACTCAGGTAAACAAAGCGTCTCATGGCCCGCCAGGGGCTTACCCTGAACGAGCCTCGAACCAAGTTTGGGAACCCCTTCACTAGAGGAAACTAAGCAGAACTTTTGAGAATCAGCTGAAGCAACTCTGAGACTCCACCAAGCTATTCCTATAGTGCCCCATACCTGCAAAGTCAAAGATTCACCCATAAGGGTTCAGATTATCACCACAGAGCTGAGTAAGCACAAAATCAGCTCAGGCTCCACACTAACAGCACCAAAGCATATGAAGTGAATATCAATCCAGCATCTCAATCTGTCTCTGTTGGAGACCCCTGTGGCTGCAGATTTGACGGCATTTTCTAAAGCCAGCCTGCTAGTAAGAAAACTCTTGTTTTCTCTATAACTTTAAAAAGGGCAAGAGCACACCATCTGCTACATAAATGACTGAAGTGGGTCAAGTGTTTGGTGGTAGTGGTGGTCCCCAGTGGTTTGTCCTAATTTTAATTCTGTCCTAACCAAACAGAGATTATATTGGATTATGCTGCTTTACTACTGTGGTAGGAGCCCTGTTTTGTGCATGCTGCTGTACAAGTGGACTAAGGGACCTTATTTGCTTTTTTTTCCCCTTTATGTTCTGTTGCTAAATGAGATTCCAGATGTATTTTTTAAAAATGCAGATACAGATGTACATGCATCTTTTACAAGCTTATAAGAAATCTCTTTGCACAGAGAGGGCTGAACAGGTTACTCTTCACTTACTTTCAGATCTTGTATCAAGCACGAGCCTTTTCCACTATGTAATGATCATGGCACTGGAATAAAGCACACGCTGAGAAACCACAGTTCAACCGTTGAAAGACCTGAACTTTCTTATGGATTTAGTTTTTCAAGATGTGACATCAGGAGATATTTATATGTAGGGATCTTTCTGTGTGCATACGTGCGTACACAAGCAAATGAAGGGGATGTTTTGTAGCTGCTGCTTCCTGTCATATGTGTTGCACAGTGAAAAATCACAAGAGACCCTTTCGGATATCTTATCCAAAATCCGTAACTTCTATTTAAGCAAACAAAATTTTTTTTCTGATGTGCTAGATTTCAGTGCAGTGGTGTGACCAGCTTAGAAGTCTGCAGTCTCCTGAGCAGCTTTTCAGGACCGCTCCACGTCCACAATGGCTAAACACAGGTGCATGCTGAACATATGTTGCAGCATTGCATTCTTGTCAGAACTTTCTAGACAATAGGGATGCAACTGGGTCATCGGGTATTTTAACTAGCATATAATATATGCAATAGATCTGGATAATCAAGAGATTCATTTCTGCATTAAAATATTGCATATTGCACATATTTCACATTACATACTTAGTTAACCAAATTATCTTTGACAGTCATGTCCACTTTTGGCTTTTCCATGTGGATCCATTTGTCTAACATGACAGTTATGATGTCCATTGTGTCAATAGATGTATGGCTGCTTACGAGAATCATGGCATGTAAAAGGGTTTATCCTCAAAGGGCAATCCTGCTGTTGTTGCCACTTCCCATACTCGCAGGAGAAGACATGACTGATGACTCAAAATTAAATGTAACCCAGTGAGCTGTCAGTGACAGATATCCATTACATGTACTAGTACTAGTTCAAGAGGCAATGTTCTAATGTATTATTCCCCTGTTAGCAGCCTTAAACTGAGATTCTACATTTTGTACTTTAAAATATCCTGAGAGCCATTGTGAGGATTAAAGTTGTTTTAGCACAGATTAGTGTTTGTTTTATCTAGGAATAATGCAGTATTTTCTGCAGTTCTGTTTATTCACAAATTGCTAAAATGTGAAGATTAATGCTTAAATTGCTGATGTTTATACTGACAATTTAAGTCCTACTGATCATTTGAGATAGTGAATCAATTAAATAGTCAACTTTTAAAAAAAAGTTTCCTTTTAACCTGAGTTACTTTAATGTCTAGTGTCACAGAGGTTCTTACTGGTTAACTGGTCTTGTATTGTTGAAGCAGCACATTGCAAAAGTTTAAAGCACATTTTTTACTCTCTTCAATTTAACAATTTTGTAAGTCAAGTGTTCAAGACCTGAGGTTAATCATAATATATAGTGAAGGCCACATCCCTTCAGACACAAGCTTGCTACCTTTACACAAGAGCCATGGCCTGCTTGATTTCCAAGGTCATACACTGTGTTAAAGAAAGCTAACAGAACAGAATACTAAAGGGATTTTCATCAGCTCTCTTTTTCCTGAAGATCTCTGGGAAGTTTCCTGCTTTCTGGCACCACATGAATCTGCATTTGTACTTCAGTGACTGACAGTGTTGAAACCATAAACAGAGAGTGCATTTGTATAGCAGATGAATTAGCAGCTAGGCCAAGAAAATGCCACATCAAGAATAGTTATTGACATCAGACCATGTAATATATTAACATACTCAATATAATTAGTAAGCCTTAGTTGATGACACTGATAATTTGCAAGTGTAATTAATTAAATGGATATAACCTTAATTTATGTTGATGATATAAATATAATTACAAATATCATAACAGTTAACATTTTTACTATTTCATTTCATGGAGAGGGCGCTATAATAGATTTGTTGATATATTAATTTCCAGATTATGCATCTTCTTCAGATGGGACAAATTCTTGCTCATTATTTATTTTTCTTGCTCACATTTTAAAATGCAACATAAAGATAAAAGGCCCAAATGATGTCCTGGCTTACACCCCATGCACTTCACAGAACCTAGTGGAGTTCCACAGGATTCAAATATGGACATGATCTGGCCTATTGAACTTGAAAAATTTCAGCAACAGCTGCTACTTTTTAACAGTCGGCTTCTTCTTCAATGCTTAGCCAAACGGTGGGCCGTAGCGATTGTTCAACATTTGCTTCATTTCTGTGCAGTCACAAGGGCTTGACGGGCCGAAAGTCCAACATCGGAACAGATTTGATGCACCCATTTAATAGGGAGCCTGCCTCTGGGCCGCCTCTCCCCCTTGTATCCCTGATGTTACAAGCCACCCGGAAAAAGGCGTTTGACGGAATGTCTTGTGGCATTCTTGTAAGATGTCCTAAAAGCATAAGATGTCATTTGTGGACAATGGCCCCAGTAGTCTGTAGACAGGAGCAACTGTAAACATCCGCATTAAAAATGAAGTCCTTCCACTTTATGCCCAGTATACAGTGTTGGCATTTTGTGTGGAAAGCCTCTAGTTTTGCCCAGTCTGAACGGCATAGTGTCCATGTTTCACAACTGTACAGCAGTATGGAGAGGATACAGCTTGAATAGATCCTGAACTTGGTTGGCATGCCAAGATATTGATTCCATATTTGTTGTAAATGACCCATGGCAGATGCTGCGATGCTAATCCAGGGAGAGTTGGAGGAACTGGTGAGTATAGAATCCAAATAGCAAAAGCTGGAGACTGCCTCAAACGTTTCATTATTCAATGAGATTGGGGTCACAGGTGGACCTAATCCTAGGTTTTACAGCTTTGTGTTAGACCACGAAACATGGAGACCAACTTTAGTCGACTCCTCCTCCATTTGCTGGAGTGCCTTGTGAAACCTGTCAGGGCTCTGTACTGGAAGAATGATGTCATCTGCATAGTAAAGGTCTGAGAGCGAGATATCACCAATCTTAATGCCCATTGATCTGATGGAATGCTGCATTATGAAATCCATTGCCTGACAAAAGGAGTGCAGGGGCCAACACATAGCCCTGCCTGACACCAAACACTGATTTAAAAGGTGCCAACATCCAATTCCCAAGATGTACATGGGCAGTGGTTCCATGATACAGCTTGATAATCAAGTCCAGCTGAGTGGGTAGGACACCTACGCTCTTTACGGCCTTGCATAGTGCACCTTCGTCAACTGACTCAAACTCAGCCTTAAGAGCAACATACGCCATGTGCAGAGGCTTCTTGAAATCATGGTGTATCTCTGAAAACAAACAGAGGGCCAAAATGTCATCTAATGTGGACCTGTTCCTCATAAAGCCTGACCGTTGCGGACGATGCTTCCGATGCATGTTAGCAGATGGCGTCTGCAATATATGTATTCAAACATAGCTGGGATCTCTGCCAAGTCAGGAAAGTTGCAAATCTTTAGAGGCATGGTGATCAGGTTGCTGTCTCACATGAAATGGACCATCTTGGCATATTAATGGCTGGTCTAATGGAAGCAAGACTGATAGATCATGGATGGCACAAGGTGGAAGATTCATTATTTCTGTATTCCAGTGGTCCTAATCACTCACATGGGGTAGCATTACTATTGCCAAGTCCTCCTTGATAACTTGGATGCCCATGTCTTCTTGATTACTTATGGCACATCTTAAACATTGGCATGGTCACCTCCCTGACATAGTAACCCATGCATCGACAGAGGAATCTGCTGATTTAGACAAAAAAGATAATTTCTATGATCAATTGGAATCTCTAGTACACACCATCCCTCCACATGATAATCTTGTTATCCTGGCGACCTAAATGCAGTTACTGGCACTCCCTGCAAATTGGGCACATTCTGCACCTCCCAAAATCCATTCTTGGGTCATGGTTCAAGCGGCAACACATACACTGGATGTCCTGGATCTCTCATGATGGCGTCACTCAGAAGGAGTTGGACCGCATCGTTACATATGACACCTTCACCTCCTGCAGAGTGTATTGCAGTGCGGAATGTGCCACAAACATGGGTCACCACATAGTGGTTGCCCGCATGACACTGATGCTTTGACGAGTAAGTAAGCCCTCTGCAATTATGTAGAAGTTTGACACTGATGCACTTCTCGGTGTTCCAGGTTTAGTCAACAGGTTTTGTATCGATGTTAGCAAATGTTTCTTGGCTCTAAATGACCTTCCAGAAAATGTCGAAATCTCCTGATCTCTGTTCATCTGCATTCTCCACCAATTCACCAAGCAGATGATCAGCTATAAGCACCCAGCATGTCAACCATGGCTATCAGAGGAGGCCTTCCAGATAATTAAATTGAAGGCCACAGCCCGCAAGCATAGTGATAAGCGCACTCATAATCAACTGACGTGAAAGTTCAATACCCTGGCACCTTGTGATCACAAGGCATATTATAACCAAGTGGTGGATGATGTTGAACTCAGCTTAGCCAGTGGAGACTTAAAGCTGGCATTCCATGTGATCCACCATCTCAGCGGTCAAGAGGTAGTTGCTATGAACGACATCCAGAACAGCAGCCAAGTCTGTCAATGTGAATTGAATGACAACATCCTCTCATGCTTGCTGGAATATTATCACAGAGCCCTGAACCACCTTCCAGCTGCCACTTTCTCAAAGCTGGATGATTTGGCCACCACTGTGGTTTCGGATGCAGACACTTGTACTGATGCACCAATGTTAGATGAAGTGAAGTGAGTCATATGCAAACTGAAAAGCGGAGTCACAGCTGGCACTGATGGCATACCTGCAGAGCTGCTAAAATGTGCTATTGACCTG
This sequence comes from Terrapene triunguis, assembly GCF_002925995.2. Classification (NCBI taxonomy): domain Eukaryota; kingdom Metazoa; phylum Chordata; order Testudines; family Emydidae; genus Terrapene; species Terrapene triunguis. Next base: position 14,227,536 of record NW_020664369.1, on the reverse strand, counting down.
GTAGCAGAATCACTACTGGCCTATCTTCCCCGGAGAACTGGAACCTTGCCAACTGCCTGGAAGGACAGTATTCTGATCTCACTTTATAAGGGCAAGGGACCGCTCAGTAAATATAAGAGCTACAGGCCAATCACCTTGTTTTCCATGCCAGGGAAGGTGTTTGTGCATGTTCTGCTGGTGCGTTTGGAGCCCCTGCTTCATTTGAAGCATTTCCCCCAACTTTTTAACAAACAGTATGCATTATTCATCCACATACGCTTTTTACTACTGCAAAATTTGTAAGAGTGTGGAGAGCTTATAATAAGTGGTGCAGTGCTTCTGTGGTTCCTCTCCAATTTAGGGCACTTACAGTGTGCCATCTGAGTTCTGCAGTTCTGGCAGCTAGTTACCAAAATCAAACTGAACACATAAGTCTTTCAACCTCTAAAGAGCATATAAAATATAATTCCATTACAAACTATTAAGTTTTATCTGACTTCTTTGTGTTCTGCCTTGCAAAAACAACTAATTTAATAGAGTATAGAAGAGTAACAGGATAAAGTAATGTAGAGTTAGTTTATTACGTCTTTGTCATTGATATCCACCCCACTGAGGCATCCCACTTTAAACAGCAAATGGACAGAATTTTCAAACTTATGTGTTTAAAGTTATGTTGCTGAATCCATAGTAGGGTGGGTAGGCCAAGATTTTCAAACTCGAGTACCTGAAGTTTGAAGGTTACCATCAGGCTCTTAAGTTTGAAAACACTGTCCTCAGTATCTATCTATGGATTTTTGAAACTAACTTTAGACATCCAATTTGAAACTTTTATCCTATATGTTAGGTTTGGCCAAACTTGCAAGCCACATGCGGCTCTTTCACAGTTAAAGTGCACCTCATGGAGACCCCCATGCCTCCCTCATTCTCTACCTACCAGACTGGAGGGGGGAAGCTCAGGACCTCTGCCTTGCCGTGGGGTGGTGGGGTAGGGGTTCTGCCCAGTGGGGAGGGAGGTCTCGAGGCTTCAGCCCCATGGGATGCACCTGCCAGTGCTCGGGGCTTCAGCAGGAGCAGGGCTGAAGCCCTGAGTCCCATCAGCCACCTCCCACAAGGCTGAAGCCCTGAGTCTGGCAGGTGAACCCTGGCTCTCGAATTTCTCAAGATTGTCGTATGCAGCTCGGAGGGTCAGTAAGTTTGGCCACCCTTCTATATGTCCAGAGAAAATCACTTGATGGTACTGGTGAATTACAATTTACTAGATTACAGCAGTTTGATGACTAGTATCCTACAGATTTACTAACACGTTAGCTTAGTTGCCTACCAAGGAAACCTTATTGATGTCTCCTATTGTAGAGTGTTACCGTATTCTATACAGCATATAGATTTTTCCCTCCCTCCCGAATTCACTTGGTTTCCTAACCCTTAGACACATTAATTCTGTTTTTTAAAGACTAAAATATGAAGTAGTAGTATTATTGCTAACTGACTCACACATTGAGCAAGGCAATACCATTAGTTAGGTGAGATTAAATTTTACCACTTAATTTTCTTGTTACGTCAAATTTATTTTACTTTGAGTCAAGGCAATTGTAGATAAATCCTTTTCCTAATAAGCACCTAATATCTATATTCTAATTGGATATTAGGAAGGCAGTACTTGAAGTGAAATAAATGACAGCGTTGTGTTTATTTTCTGTGGTTAAAAAATGTACGTCAGTCTTTCCATTGTCCAGGAAAAAGCCCTTACAAACTAGACACAAAGACGGCACATTTATTAGATAAATGACAGCAGTATTAACATGAGAAAAGGGGGGGGGCTGAATATAGTGCAGCAAAAGGTAGCTGTAGTCACTCAGAGTGACCACGAGCCACCTTTTATTCTGACTGGTGGACTCAAAGTCACTACCCAGCCAGTTTGGGCCACACCCTCCATTCCCAATGAGAAGGTTCAGGTCACCTCTGAGGCTGCCTTTGAGTCCCACAGTTCTGGGCGAGAGATCTCCCTCCCTCACTTTGCAGGAGATTAAATGTATGTCCATCTTTGAAGTTACAATATAACATTCCAAAATATGTGGAAACCCAAATGAGATTCAGCATTGACCTGAACAGTAAAGAAACCTAAGGTTAGTTGGCATAACAACAGTGATGCATGCTCCAATTCAACACTAATATCATAGTCTGAGGAAAAGGGCTGAATGCTTGGCTTGAGACCCTGCCCCAGCTTGTGGGTGGGAGGGAAAACACTGCTGCAGCAGAAGGAGAGGCTGAATAGCCTTTTGCTTATCCCTTAACTCAGTCTTAAAGAAGAGGTAGGCACCACTCCCCTACTCTTACAAAAAAGAGGGCTCCATAGACAAACCTGTGCCTTGGTCCAACACAAATCTGATCCACAATTGGTTGGGAGAGGCAAGGAGCCCTTCATTCTTGGAAATTCCTAGCAACCCCTGCCCAGCCTGCCACTGTCCTACAATTCTGTTTGAAAGGGAGTGGGGGAGTACTTCTCGATGATGACTGATCTAAATTATATAAATCTTTGTTTTGAGGACTTTTCAGTCTGCCCATAGAAGTACATTCTAGGCTTGCAGGTATAGGAGTGATTCCTTTAAAGGAAATTTAAATCAAAAAAACCTGGCCTTCTGAGTTGTAAGCTATTTTTTTTTTATTTTTTTTTTACAATTTAATGTTTTTTAAAGCCAGTGAAAATCCATACATATATATGAACTTTTGGAGACTTTTAATCCTTTTGGTAAACTCATTTAGCAGAGTTACTTTATATTATTGTAGAGAACCTGCCTCTTAGAAGTATCTGGTCCAGTTCCACCCTGAGGGAAATATTATTTCAGTCTTTAAATAATTTAGATATATGTCTGTGGATTTACTGGCCTCTTTTGGCTTGAGTTAAAAGAAATAAATAGGGTGTCCCCCACCACACAACTCCATGATCAAATTAGAATTCCTCCTCCAAATATCTCCAGCCCTGAGAAGAATTTGGCTAGCAGAGACAAAGAAGTAACCATGTATTACCTGTGTTATGTTACACTACTAAAATTTAATGGTACTCTGGAAACCTGTCTGTCATTTCGGACTAAAGCTGTCAGTCTATTTTTTCTGGGTTTATGTATTATTATTATTTTATTAGTATTTATTTTATTATTTCAGTACATCTGACCTTCATCTCTTCTGCTCCAGTTACAGGCTCAGTCCTATCAAGCAAATTATATGAGAGTGAACTGGGTGCTGCAATGCAATAAATCACAATATCTGATACGACCCAAAGAGGGCCAATCTACAGAAAACAGCCCCCGCCTGGGCCTCAGTAGAAACATAGCCTTTCCACACATATATTTATTACCTAACATTTTCCTCTAACAGTGTGCACATACAACTTTTTCTCTTCTCCATTTTTCCCTATCCTTCAGGAGTATATTTCCCTCTTTCTGTTGATCTAACTTTATCTGTTGTTCATGTGTGGGTTTTAGAATCAGTAGAATATGTGGCTTACAGATCTTTCCCTCATTGTTCTCATTCAGAATATATTGTTTTCATGCTGTTTTCTGAGCTTCTGTAGATTAAGCAATTCTGTCATGTCATCAGAAAAAATGTCAGATTGGCTTTGCTTTCTTTTTCTCCACCGTTGTTTCTCTTTTTTAATCTTCTTCTCTCCTTTATTTTCACAAAGCTTAGCCGAATCCAAAACTGGGATTGCAGAGGATGGGGGTGAGGGACAGATTGTGAGGTGATGCAAATATATTCCAAATTTGACTTCAATACCTCTGACAGTTTGCATCAAATGAGGATCTATTCCCTTGTTGGATATAATAGGTGGCAATGGTTGGCCATTCTGCATTGCTTAATTCAACTTGGTTTGAACAACAAGGTCTGGTGACTCTTACTTGTTTGGAGAAACAGTAATTAGGGTCCTTAACTTACAGTTGTGTTGAGAAGAAAATCAGGTCCATTGTTTAGGCTTTTGGTTTATAACTAACGAGGACAACATTGTCATTTCATACATGGTTTTCATTCAGCATGTTAACTTTGCAACAATATAGGCTAGAGGACTTTTTTTTCTTTTTTAATTTTAGATTATATTCTGCAGATACATTCTAAGGCAAAGGGTGAATTTGTGGGCAGTTCTGTAGCTCTGGGAAGCAGAGACCCAGAACAGTAATACAAATTTTGTCTTAGACACTTTATTAATAAACATAATACAGTAGTGATACAAAACATCATGGGTCAAATTTTCAAAAGAGGTCTGCACCCAAAAACTACCATTTTTGTATCAGTATCAGTACTTATATAAAGGGGCCAGATTTCAAAAAGTGCTTATTGAGAACAATGGGAGCTGTTGGTTGCTGATAATTTTTTTCAAAACTGAATACTTAAATTAAACTGTCTTGACATGCCTGGCCCAGTGGAGACAGTGCTGAACACTTCTGAAAATCAGTCCCTAAAGCTTACTACATTGTTACAGGGGTTTCAAAAGTTCTTGCTCAGGCAAAATTACTCATTAAAGTAAAAATTCACTTAAAGTCAATTGTTTTGCCTCAGTAAGGGCTTTAAGATTGTTTTGTGCCATTTACTGAAGAATACTGTAGTAAATCTAGTATCAACCTATATTTACAAAACCTGTCTGCTGAAAATACAGTACTTAGGCACAATACATTTAACATTCATACCAATCTACAGCATTTGGAAAGCAGCCAAAGAGCTCCAGATTTTTTACTCTACTTTTTTAAAAATTTGTTTGTTCATTTTTAATTACAACTCATGACATCAAGGCAACAAAAGTGTGAAAAACTGTGACAGCAGAATATATGGGGGGAAAAGATAAGCTATGACTAAAGTGTATTTTTAAATAGGTTTTAATGCTTTGAAATAAAACAAGTTTACCATGAAAATGTAATATGCTGTGGCAAACACAGCTTTATTGTTCTGTACCTGAACAATAAGATTAGGAATATTTTCAAAGAAAGGCATTTTGTTGTTGTTGCTGTTGACATTCACAAAATACTATAGCTATTATTTATATCCAGTATTTAAACAAACTGAAATTCATATTCTTGGAAAGCCATGATCAGCTCTCATTTTTTGCGATGAGCAATAGGCAACTAAATCAGTTTAACTCAGGGCTGTTTTGCTGTTGTGTACTTCAATTTTGTTTGTTGTTATGATGAAAGGCATCAGGTGGCTGGCCAACTAGTCTCAAATACCTTCCCCAGAACAAAATTGCATTCATAGTGTAACTTGAATAATCTCTATAAGTTGGAAAACACTGATGATACTTGTCATGCTGTCTAGAGTGGCTCAACTCTGAATACTTACCTCAGGGCAGACTGTCAGAAGACTGTCAGGACAGACACCCCAAACTGGTGGTGTGTTCTATAATAATATTTCACCAAGCCAGTAACAAATGTGAGCTCCTGGATCTCCGTACCAGTCTTACCATGAAGTCACAGACAGTCCCCTTGGACTCTCCAGTCTCTCTTGCCACCCAGACACACTGAACTTTGTGATAAAAGGTTATTAAAACCAAAAATCACACCATCAGGTTGCTTCCAGTCCCAAGGGACCAGCCACTTACCCCAGATCAATTGGTACTCCAGATCTTACACCAAAGACAACGCTGGCAGCCAATTCTATAGTAAACTAACTAAGGATTTATTAACTTAGAAAAGAAATGAGTTATTGAGAGTTTAAAGCAGGTAAAATATAACAAGAGATAAATCACAGTTAGTAACTCCAAATGATGATGTACTAAACTGCCAGTCTCCCAAAAGTCTTTCAGCACTATCCATAATATCTCTGAGGATCGCTGTCTTCTCATTCAGTTATTCTGTCCCGTTAGAATCCAAACAGTTCAGAAATACAGGATCTTTCCTTGAATCCATAGTTATAGTATCTTCCCAAAGAAAGAAGTCTCTCTACCAATATGGGCTTTTCCTTTGATGGTGAGTGAGGGATGCACTTAGACTTTTGACCTCGACCATATACATGATGGCCAACTTCTTTGAAATTAGCATTTTCTGTTAAAGTCCTTAAGTCCTTCATTTGCATTTCACAAGATTTCTTTGAGTAATTTAGTAAAAAGGCTATTTACCATACAGTGTTTGCTGTTGAAGTATGACAGGAACAGATAAGCCAAAACAATACCAGTAAAATTTCACTAGTTTTCATTAAGTTGAAACATCTGAATATACACTTATACATCTAACCCTTACCTTGATCTACACAAGTGAACTGACCTGAATACATTCTAGCATGACGTGGTCAGCCAGTGTCACAATACTATAACACAGGGATCGGCAACGGGCCGAGGGATATGCTGACCGCCGCTTCTCGCAGCCCCCATTGGCCTGGAGCAGTGAACCATGGCCAGCGGGAGCTGCGATCGGCTGAACCTGCGGACGCTGCAAGTAAATAAACGGTCCTGGCCTGCCAGTGGCTTTCCCTGATGGGTCACATGCCAAAGGTTGCCGATCCCTGATATAACAATATCAAAGGCATGAGAAATTTTCTGTATCATTCTCATATGTGAAATAATCCTTTAGCGGGATGAGCTGTATGGAATCTCCTGCACCAGGTGACTAAAGGGGGCTGTGTTTCAGTGACACTTGAAACAACACAAAATATGTTGGGTTTGGTTAAAATTAAAACTCAGCCCAGGTTCAAAGAACAGTTGAGGGATCCTGGCCTGCTTCATAGATTTACAAGGGGGTTTCAGTTGAATTTCGATTTTTGTGTCCATCTAAAACTCAAACAAATGCAGTGCAAATACATGTACATCAGGAATGAGATAAATTGAAAGGAATTCTTAAACTACGGAGTTTTGCCCAGTTCTAATGATAATCTAGGATTGAATATATGAAGAAAAGTTTAGATTTCAATAGCAGCAACACTAATAGAATCATAGGACTGGAAGGGACCTCGAAAGGTCATCTAGTCCTGTCCCTTGCACTTGTGGCAGGACTAAGTATTATCTACACCATCCCTGACAGGTGTTTGCCTAACCTGCTCTTAAAAGTCTCCAATGATGGAGATTCCACAACCTCCCTAGGCAATTTATTCCAGTACTTAACCACCCTGACAGGAAGTTTTTTCTAATGTCCAACCTAAACCGCCCTTTCTGCAATTTAAGCTCATTGCTTCTTGTCCTATCCTCAGAGATTAAGGAGAACAATTTTCACCCTTCTCCTTGTAACAACATTTTATGTACTTGAAAACTGTTACCATGTCCCCTCTTAGGTTTCTCTTCTCCAGACTAAACAATCCCATTTTTTTCAATCTTCTGTCATAGGTCATTTTTGTTGTTGTTCTCTTGACTTTCTCCAATTTGTCCACATCTTTACTGAAATGTGGTGCCCAGAATTGAACACAATACTTCTGTTGAGGCCCGATCAGTGTGGAAGAATTACTTCTCTGTGTCTTGCTTACAAGACTCCTGCTAATAAATCCCAGAATGATGGGGGTTTTTTTTTTTTTTGCAACAGTGTTACACTATTGACTCATATTTAGCTTGTGATCCACACGACCCCCCAGATCCCTTTCTGCAGTACTCATTCCTAGGCAGTCATTTCCCGTTTTGTATGTGTGCAACTGATTGTTCCTTCCTAAGAGCATTTGTCCTTATTGAATTTCATCCTATTTACTTCAGATCATTTCTCTGGTTTGTCCAGATCATTTTGAATTTTAATCCTATTCTCCAAAGCACTTGGCATGCCTCTGTTTGGTATCATCCACAAACTTTATAAGTGTACTCTGTATGCTATTATCTACATCATTGATGAAGATATTGAACAGAACCAGACCCAGAACTGATCCTACGGGACCCCACTTGTTATGCCCTTCGAGCATGACTGTGAACCACTGATAACTCAAATAAATTTGTTAGTCTCTAAGGTGCCACAAGTACTCCTGTTCTTTTTGCGGATTATACTAACACAACTGCTTCTCTGAAACCTGTCTCTGGGAATGGTTTTCCAGCCAGTTATGTACCCACCTTATAGTAACTCCATCTAAGTTGTATTTCCCTAAATCATGCTCAAAATGTGATGTGATATAAGCAAGTTTGCATCAATGTTGTGACACAAACAGCCTCCACATTGTCATGGTGTATATTGAACCTTCACTTGCAACATTTGGATTCAGCTCAGCAGAATCTTACAGGGCAGAAAGGTTTTCAAATGGCTTGTCCAGCCTTAGTGATTTGTAGGCTCATTTGATGCCTTAATCAAATGTAGATTATTGCATGGTTGACCTCAAATGGGTCTGAAATCCATGATGTCAAGATCTAATGGATTTGTTAAATGATAGAATGTTACTCACACAATGATACATGGTTATATATTATGCAGATCTTTAAGTTTTGCTGTAGCCACTGCAAAAATTTCGTTGCTGATTAATTTCTGATACTTGTACATTCCCAACGTTCTTTCTTCTTAGACTATTTCTTACTGCTTCAAAGTGGCTATGGTATCTGCTAAGAATGTATATTTAGAATAGTTTCGGTTATTAATACAGTCTCCATGGATAAAAGTCACTCATTTAAAAATACATATATTTTAAAAAGTGAATTTAGTGCAGACAGGTTTTGTAATTAGAAAAGTGCTAACAAGCTAGTAGAGGTATTCTGTGTGTGTATGAAATACAGCTAAAAACTTGCATTGAGATCATAAGGGCTTGCCATCCATGACCAGGATGTTTTAGGTGTGCTGTACATTGATCATAAAGCTTGTTATTCATCATAGATTGATCCCATCTGGAGGAAAAATGCATTTGAAATGCTGTAGTTAGTGACTGTATAGATGAGATGGAACAAGGATATTGTGAGCTCCTTGACTGCCAACAGTTTGACTTAACTTAGTGAGGAAAAGAAATATGGGCAGCTTTCCTTTCAAAACAAAAGCACAGTGGTCCTCAATGTTATTCAGCAAGGAGGGTTCAGTATGTTTTGGAAGGCCAACAAGGTTGACAAAGGGAGGGAAAGGCTGCTTGGGAAGGTGCTTGGAATGTTGCATGCTCACAATACTTCCTTATTTTGAGTGCCTGATGTGTTAGGATGGATCACATTTTGGGCTGTAGGGAAAGGAAAGATGTTCTGGGGTTAATGCACCAGAATGGGACTTGGGAGATCTTGTGTTATATTCATGGCTCTACCTTAAGTTTCCTGATTGACCTTTCACAAGTCATGTATGTCCGTATGCCTTGGTTCCCCATCAGTGAAATTGAGATAATGCTTGCTGACCATAGAGTTATGAGAATAACTCCATTGATATTTGTGAGGTGCTGCAATACTACAGCTGAAACCTTTCTTCTTTCACTGGACAACTTCAAAAACTGAGCTGTCAGCTAAGGAGCTCCCACTGTCCTTGTTGAGGCTATGAAATGTATCTTCAGCTGACTAATCAGCCAGGAAAAACATGACCCTCATATCTATCTAGGTACTCTTATGTATCCAATCCCCTTGTTATAACACCCCGACATGACAATGGAGTAGAAGCAGCCATAATGGATTGTGTATGCCTGTTAGTATGAGGAATTATTGTTTTAACTACGATCAGCTTTCTTTGCTGTATAACCCTAGAGGCCTTTGGAACGCTCTTGGAATTGCAGATGATTCTGTTTACCTGAGTCAGACCCGTTTGTTTCTTAACTATTTCATATAGTCTTGAAGAGAAGGACTTTTATTGGCTCCCTAATTTAGAGATCTGTTTTCCTCAACTGTTGATATTGCCTTATGTTGCCCTTTTACTTCACAAATATTAAAAGAAAATGCCTTTCTTGTGCTGCTGAAAGTCCTGCTAGTGTCATCATCTCTTGTTTTGGAAATACAGTACTCTGAATGTGGTTGTTTGGAGATAAATGCAGAATGTTACCAGATTTGCCCGTTACTTTGGGGTACACTCATTTATTAGGGGTACTCTTCGGGGGTGGGGTCTGTAATTCTATCAATGTGCTGCTTGAGTTACTTGTGTTTTCATATGGAGCTCTACTTCTCCCTTCTGCAAGTTCCCTCCCAATGGAGCTATCCTGCAGGACCTAGGTTCCCCAGGGCTGGGTTCTTCCAGCCCCAGAATCAGACGAACACTCACACACATATTAACAGAGCGCGTCTGAGGGTATGTCTACACTACGAGAGTAGTTCGATTTTAGTTAAATCGAATATGTGCAATCGATATTAGAAAGTCGAACGTATGTGTCTACACTAAGGACAGTAATTCGACTTTGTCAGTCCACACTACCAGGGAAAGCGTCGACATTGGAAGCAGTGCACTGTGGGCAGCTATCCCACAGTTCCCGCAGTCCCCGCTGCCCATTGGAATTCTGGGTCGATCCGCCAATGCCTTCTGGGTAAAAAAATGTGGCGAGGGTGCTTTTGGGTAACTGTCGTCATCCGTCAGTCACTACCGCCCTCCCTCCCTCCCTGAAAGCGCCGGCGGGAAATCAGTTCGCACACTTTTTGATCAGTGACAGCGCGGACGCCACAGCACTGCGATCATGGATCCCGCTGCGACCATCGCTGCAGTTGTGGCCATTCTCAACGCCTCGCAGCTTATCATACACCTTTCCCAGAGGCAGATGCAGAGAAATCAGGCGAGGAGGCTACGACACCGCCGTGAGGGCCTGAAGTCGGAGAGTAGCACAGAGCTGTCAGAAACCACGAGCCCCAGCGCCCAGGACATCACGGTGGCAATGGGGCATGTGGATTTTGTTGAACGGCGATTCTGGGCCCGGGAAACAAGCACGGACTGGTGGGACCGCATAGTGCTTCAGGTCTGGGATGAATCCCAGTGGCTGCGAAACTTTCGCATGCGGAAGGGGACTTTCCTCGAACTTTGTGAGATGTTGTCCCCTGCCCTGAAGCGCAAGGACACCCGCATGCGAGCAGCCCTGACTGTCCAGAAGCGAGTGGCCATAGCCCTCTGGAAGCTTGCAACGCCGGACAGCTACCGGTCAGTCGCGAACCACTTTGGCGTGGGCAAATCTACCGTGGGGGTTGTTGTCCTGCAAGTAGCCAAGGCAATCGTCAAGGTACTGCTGTCAAAGGTAGTGACCCTGGGAAACGCGCAGGCCATCATAGATGGCTTCGCAGCGATGGGATTCCCAAACTGCGGTGGGGCTATAGATGGGACTCACATCCCTATCCTGGGACCGGGCCACCAGGCCAGCCAGTACATCAACAGAAAGGGCTACTTTTCAATGGTGCTGCAAGCACTGGTGGACCATCGGGGACGTTTTACAAACATCAACGTCGGATGGCCGGGCAAGGTTCATGACGCTCGCGTGTTCAGGAACTCTGGTCTGTTTAGACGGCTGCAGGAAGGCATTTACTTCCCGGACCACAAGATAACTGTTGGGGATGTGGAGATGCCTACAGTGATCCTCGGGGACCCAGCCTACCCGCTAATGCCCTGGCTCATGAAGCCCTATACTGGCGCCCTGGACACTGCACAAGAACTCTTCAACTACCGGCTGAGCAAGTGCAGAATGGTCATGGAGTGTGCTTTTGGCCGTCTCAAGGGGAGATGGAGAAGCTTACTGACTCGCTGTGATCTCAGCGAAACCAATATCCCCATCGTTATTGCAGCTTGCTGTGTGCTCCACAATCTCTGTGAGAGCAAGGGGGAGACGTTTATGGCGGGGTGGGAGGTTGAGGCAAATAGCCTGGCTGCTGATTGCGCCCAGCCAGACAGCCGGGCGATTAGAAGAGCCCAGCGGGACGCGCTGTGCATCCGGGAGGCTTTGAAAGCCAGTTTCAAGACTGAGCAGGGTACCCAGTGACTTTTAAGTTTGTGGACACAGAAGCTGAACTTGCCCCCGTTTCTTTACCCGGTTGCCGTCGACTATCCTCTCCAGTTACATACCCCCTTCACCCCCTTCCCAAAAAATAGAATCTGTTCTGTTTTGTTAATGGACACCGTTGTCTTTATTACTGTTTTCGCGGGAATGTTTTAAACCTGGGACGCAGACTGTGGCATAAGATCTGTAACTGCCCTCCCCCGCCACAAAGTCACAGAGCAACCCCCCCTCCCAGACTGACCAGGGTAACTAGTCACTGCACTGTATATGTGCCCTGCTGCTGGACCTGCCCCCTGCTAAAGGTGACTGTCCTGTCCAATTACCAAGCCCCTTCCCCCCCCTTCAGACAGACTCTCCTCCAAAAGAAGAGGATGGAAACAGTAATGAACAGAAACGTATTTTTTATTAACAACCGCACATGGAACGGGGGTGGTGAAACTTGGACGGGGTCTTGTGTGAGGTGGGTAGGAAAGGACTTTTCAAATTTTGGGGAATGAGAGCCTTCTAGTGGTAGAGCAGTCCGCAGGGGTGGAGTGAAATTTTTCACGGACCCTGCCGCCCCTCCGTGTTTGGACTTTGGGTGAGGGGGGTATGGGACTTGGTGGCGGGGCAGGGCAGTTAGAGAGAGACTGCAGCGGGGCTCTCTCCTCCTGCCTCAGGTCCTGCAGAACATCCACAAGGCGGCGGAGCGTGTCCGTTTGCTCCCTCATTAGTCCAAGCAGCGTTTGAGTAGCCTGCCAGTCCTCCTGTCGCCACCTCTCCTCCCGTTCCATGTTTGCCCGGTGCATTTGGGACAAGTTCTCCCTCCACTGTGTCTGCTGGGCTGCCTGTGCTCGGGAGCATCCCATTAGTTCAGCAAACATGTCTTCCCGTGTCCTCTTCTTCCTCCTCCTAATGTGCGCTAGCCTCTGGGCAGATGTGTCTGTGGGAATTGGAAAAAGGGAGTGAATTCCTGAGACAAATCAATGTATCTGTGAACAGAGAACATAGTCTTTCTCTGTGAACAAGACCATGCAGAGCACCTATCACACGCGCACTGAGGACAAGGTCGAATTTTCGGCCCTCGCGTACAGTGCCTGCGGTCTTGCTGTGGCGAGCTGAGGAGCGGGGCAGGACACCGGACTTTGTCTAGCTGGCAAACATGGTAAGCCGTAGACTTGGGGCTGCTTAAAACTTTAAGAGTGGCACTGGCCTCCTTTCACATAGAAAGCAATGCGAGTCTCTGCTGGCAGCAATCCTGCAAGCATGAACTCTGCCCCTGTCCCAGCCCCTCGCGGCTGTAAACCGCGTGGCTGTAAACCGGCGGTTGCAGTTCTGTAAAGGGACGGGCAAGCAGTCCCAATACTAACTTTCCCCTACCTAATTCACAGCAGGGAGTCATGCCAGACATCACCCTCCTGAAGGTCTCGGAGAGCCAGAAGGAGCGGATGCTTCGGGACAGCCTGCAGAAACCGGGGCCATTTGCTGCAATGCTCTGCAAGGCCATGATCCCCGAGTACCTGCTGGCGTTGTGGCAGGGAAACGTCTCATACCACGGGGGGCCTAATAAGCTCTCCCTGCCCAGGAACCTGCTCATGAGGCTTGAAAAACACCTGCAGGAGGCCTATGAGGAGTTCTCCCCGGAGGATCTCGCCTCTATCCCCGGATACATTGACCAGTTTTTGGCTTAGGTGCCCTTGGAGGGACAAAAGAGTGGAGCGTTTTGGGCAGTATAATCATGAAGCGGACATTGTGAAATTTTTTGAAAATAGTTCGGACTATATATTGAAGCGCCCAAAGACAGACTAATCATGATACCCTTTGCACATATTCCCGTTTTGTTGGACTTTATTCTTTACATGTTTTGAAGCACCTTACCCATTGTTAATATTTTAAATCTTCCTGTCCTGTTATAAATAAATGTTTACATGTTTGAAAGCACTTTAGCTATTGTTAATATTTTAAATATGCCAGTTATGTTATAAATAAATGTTTAGATATTTAAAACACTTACTGCTTGATCCTTCCCTTGAATCTATGTCTGGGATAACGGCTGGGGAGGGTTGGTAGGGAATCTCTGTGAGGGTGATGAAGAGCTCCTGGCTGTCGGGGAAATCAGCGTTGTAAGCGCTGTCGACTGCCTCGTCCTCCTCATCTCCTTCCTCCTCTTCCCCGTCCGCTGAGGAACCGGCCGCGGACAATATCCCATCCTCAGAGTCCACGGTCACTGGTGGGGTAGTGGTGGCGGCCGCACCTAGGATGGAATGCAGTGCCTTGTAGAAACGGGATGTGTGGGGCTGGGATCCGGAGCGTCCGTTTGCCTCTTTGGTCTTCTGGTAGCCTTGTCTCAGCTCCTTGATTTTCACGCGGCACTGCGTTGCATCCCGGCTGTATCCTCTCTCTGCCATGGCTTTAGAGATCTTCTCATAGATCTTTGCATTCCGTCTTTTGGAGCGCAGCTCGGAAAGCACGGACTCATCTCCCCACACAGCGATGAGATCCAAGACTTCCCGATCAGTCCATGCTGGGGCCCTCTTTCTATTAGATTGCACGGCCATCTCTGCTGGAGAGCTCTGCATCGTTGCCACTGCTGCTGAGCTCGCCACGGTGTCCAAACAGAAACTGCGATTCAAACTGCCCAGACAGGAAAAGGAATTCAAATTTTCCCGGGGTGTGACTGGTCAGAGCATCCGAGCTCGGACTGCTGTCCAGAGCGTCAACAGAGTGGTGCACTGTGGGATAGCTCCCGGAGCTATTAGCGTCGATTTCCATCCACACCTAGCCTAATTCGATATGGCCATTTCGAATTTAGCGCTACTCCTCTCGTTGGGGAGGATTACAGAAATCGATTTAAAGAGAGCTCTATGTCGAACTAAATAGCCTCGTGGTGTGGACGGGTGCAGGGTTAATTCGATTTAACGGTGCTAAATTCGACATAAACGCCTAGTGGAGACCAGGCCTGAGAGTACAGGGTTAATCAGCACTCCCAAGCTGACCCCTTATATGTCCCTGGACTCAGTAGGCTGGGTTGAACAGCACCCAAGCTGTCACCCTCATATGCCATGGGCACTGCACCGGAAGAGAGCATGTCTGAGCAGGCTGGGTCAAGCAGCACTTTCAATCTGCCACCCTCATATGCCCCTGGACTCAGCAGACTGGGTCAAGCAGCACTTCCGAGCTGCCACCCTCATATGTCTCAGGAACCACACGTCCCTATCTCCACTTTCACGTTACAATTGTTCTGGTAGTAACCCACTTGATGAGCAAACCCCACAGGATTTTTGGGTGCTGCAGGGATCTTTTAGCTTAGGTACGAGAAGAGCTGCTGTAGAGCGAATGGGGAAGCCAAAAACACCCACGAGCGGGGAGAGAGAGAGAAGCAACCAGCCTAACAATGAAAGTTATTTTTTGCCAAGTAATCACCATACAAGGAGAGCCAAACAAACAAAACAGTTATGATATTAAATCTAACTTAAATTTGATTACAAAAGTCAGGTTTAGAAAACTATAACTGATCACACAAGTCAACGTCAGAAGGCAATACCTAGCTAGAGAGAGAGAGAGAGAGCTCTCACCACTCCGTGAAGTTTGAATTGATCAGGGTTCCCAGGCGGTGGTGGTAGCTGAGGGTCCGGAGTGCTGGAGACAGGCAGAGCCCCCAGCATGATTAGTCAGGAGAAGATGAAGTCCCAATGGAACTGATGCAGATTTTGGATCCAGGCATCACAGCATTTACTTGAGCATGGGTAGGGTTTTCTGTAGGGAAAAAACAGTGGTTCAAGGGAGAACACTAGATTTGTTTGTGGGTAAACTGATGGCTCAAGGGAATATACCAAAGTTGTTTTGTTCAGGCTACACAGTGGGAACTGACCATTCCTGGCTATGTGCAGTGTTCCTTCGAGGGAGCTCACAATGCAATTAGGCAGCTTCAGTATTTTGGATACCAGTAAAGGATTTATTATTAGAATTGGTCTGATAACTACTGAGCTGGGTGTGTACAGGTGTGGGTTCATTAAGATCTGGAGCAGAGATTACCCATCATGCAGTGCTTTCCTGCTTTTCTGGTCCCAGAGTTCAGTGCGGTTCTTGCCTTGGAATCTCTGTTCTCCATTCTGTATGCTAATAGAGATGCTTCCCTGTCCCATATTTGATGCAAATGAGGCAAGGGGAGTTTCCTTAATCCTGTCACCCTTGTCCAGGGGGGTTTAGATGTCTCTCCCTGCCTTTTCATTGCTTTTTGTAAGTCTTTCTTCTGATCGGCTTTGGTTCAAGCGGAGGCTCGTGGGGGGAGGAGGGTCGGAGATCTTTCATGAGTCAGACAGGCTGGGTACTGTGCCCTGGTTCCCCAAGAACACAGAGCTGATAGGTAACAAGGAAAAGATATTAAGCTATATTTGTTTACAATTGAAATGTATTCTGTTCATCTCTAAGGGAAAAAGAATCTGCTAGCAATACTGATTACACAGTATGTTCAGAGAATCAACTATAGAGTGAAAGAAGTCATAAGATAAACTAACTGGTATAGTTTGATGTAAAAGTTGGCCTAGTCAAAAGACACTGAGAGCTAAATCCTTGGCTGGTATAAATTGGCAAAGGTCATTGACTTCAGTGGAACTACACCACTTTGCAACAGCGGGGAAACTGGTATTACAGTGTGAGGAATGTCTTAAAAGAAAAAAAAATCAAGCTTATTTGATACTAAATTAAGCAGTAATCCAACAAAATGGGTTCAATCAAGCATCTAGGTTTGACCAAGTATGATGAATAAAAAAGGAACCCGGAGAAGGATATTGATTATCTTGCACAACTGTTTTCAAATGGCTGAAATGAGCAAACACACAATTAATAGTATTATCTCTAGATTTTCTCCACATCATAATGAATATGGGCCCAATGCTACTCCTATTGACTTCAGTCAGACAACAGCTGGGCGGGGCATTAGAATCTAAAAGCTTCCAAAACTCAGCACTGGATCCCATACCATCTCACCTAACCAGATCACTCAAACTGTCCACTTCTACAATTCAGATTTTTAGGGAAGATGTGCTTAGCTTAAGGTATCTCCTCTCTTGGGATGCTCTAGTTGCCTCCAGTGTCTGAGAACGTAGCGTTATCTCATGATACACTTAATATTATGATCATACTGCTTTTATGAAAAACCTCATTCTGTTCCATAGCCACTAGCTGCTAAAAGGGGGAGTTTGCATCTCACAATACTGTGTGACTCATGAGGAATTACTCGATCATTTTGTGGTCCCAATTCACAAAGTCAGCTTACTTCCTTAGTTGAGAGTTGTTTAAAAATCAAGATTGTTTGTTAACCATTTCAGGTGTATCCTGTGCAAATATTTTAGTCAGATTCCCTTAGTCCTGTCCTGTAATTTGAGATAACTTCTAATCCTGGCTCTGCCTCACTCTGTTCCATTGAGCAAAGCATCTAACCTTAGTCTTCTCTTCTGTAAAATTATTGTAGTAATCAGCTACTCCATGGATGTGTTCTGTGAATCCTAGTTAATCACTGTAATTTCAAAGCAATGTTATAAATGCTAAGTGTTAGTATCATTAAATAGAGAGACACAGTGGGTGAGGTAATATCTTTTATTAGACCAATGTCTTTTGGTGAGAGAGACAAGCTTGTGAGCCACACAGAGCTCTTCCTCAGACATGTGTAGCTAGAAAGCTTTCCTCTCTCACCAGCAGAAGTTGGTTCAGTAAATATTACCTCATCCACTTTGTCTCTCTAGTATCCTGAAACCAACATGTCTACAACAACACTGCACACAACAATGGATAGTATAATTAAATAGACTTTTTATCATTCTGGTCCTGGAAAGAGTGGGGAAAAGTTTTAAGATAAACACACTGATTGTGTAGGTGATATGTTCACACTGTTTGCTGACTTCAATGGATGATTCAATCGTCAGTGTTCTGTTGCCTGCATTTCTTAGCGTAGTTCCCAAAGATTTCTGTTGTTCAAGACAAGATTTGTATGTCGTCCCTTTAACATGGCAAGAAACACATAAAAGCGCTTTCTGATGGGTGGCTTGCTTCAGAGATGAGCTCATGGAAACTTCTGAACCTCCACTCTCCTGCATGCCTTCTTCCCTGGGTTGCTGTACAGGGTTAAAAAAAAAGTGCCACAGGAGTCTTTTTTTTTTTTTTTTTTTTAAGAGAGAGAACAGAAAAAAGAGCACTAATCAGCATGTCCTGTGCTCTTCTTTGTAGTCCCAGCGCCGTGTTACGTTTCACCTCCCTGATGGCTCCCAGGAAAGCTGCAGTGACAGTGGTCTAGGAGACCATGAGCCTGTGGGTAGTGGAACCCTGATCTCACACCCTCTCCCTCTGGTTCAGCCACAGGACGAATTCTACGACCAGGCCTCTCCGGACAAGAGGACTGAAGCTGATGGCAACTCTGACCCCAACTCTGGTGAGTTGACTTTCAAGGCTTTGGTAGTCTTTGATAGAG
Organism: Terrapene triunguis; assembly: GCF_002925995.2. Lineage (NCBI taxonomy): Eukaryota > Metazoa > Chordata > Testudines > Emydidae > Terrapene > Terrapene triunguis. Next base: position 14,209,316 of record NW_020664369.1, on the reverse strand, counting down.
GTTTTTGTTTGTTTTGTTTTCTCTTTTCACTTTGTAAAAAACTTTTAAGCTGCAGAGATGTGGAGCATGTGCATGGATATTTAGTCACAGCAGTTCAGTAGAATTTACAGCATGTTAAATTAGTTGCCTGAAATATCATGTTGCAATGTTGATTGTAAAAAAGAAACACAAGTATAAAAAAAAGTATGCTCATTTGGGAAACATGTATAGACAGACTACATGATGAGTGGAAAAAACAAGAAGGAAGGAAGTTCTACAAGGTAGCTTGCTTGTCTTTGTTGTCATTTGCAGTGTTGTTTAGTATTTACCTATGCACTTTCTTCTTACAATGATGCTTCTGTCTTCACTGTGGGATCGGATTTGAAATCATCCTAAATACCTATTGGAGATCAAAGGAACAATGAATTGTAGGTGATATTTTTCATTGAACTAAGTTAAAAAATGGAGCAAAATAGGGTACATATAGTTTTCTGGCTAGTTTGCATATAGGTACCACCTCTTTCTAATAGCTGTCGCACTGAAAGCCCTTCTGCTTGCAAAAGTAAATGGAGATTCTCCGTTAGCTTGAGAGGGCGGGGAAGATCATGTTTGGCTCTAATGGATATGAGTTTCATCTACGATGTTCCACATGGGCAGTTTGGCTGGCACCCACTATGGCTATATATATGGGAAGCTATTTTTTCCTTTTAATTTTAATTAATTTTTACAGTATATTGGAAATATAATGCTTGCATCCTGCACTATAGATGCAGCTCAGCAAGTGATAATGGGAGAATCATACATCTGAACTGAGGACTCTACAGGTAATGTGACTAGGGCTCATTGGGAATTTTTTGACAGTGTTTTGTCATTGGAAAATGCTGATTCATCAAAACCTAAACACAGAAACATATTGGTTTTGACAAAACGTTTGCTGGGAACATTTCTCAAGGGGGAGAGAGACAGAAAGACAGACAGACACTTCCTATAATAACCAATAGTTTAATTTAAAGCTGAGATCCCATATCATAGGGTAAGCATGCTAACCACTGGGCTCTTGGCTATTCTGGGTTTTATGTAGTCTCTGTCACGTACATGTTTTTGTTGTTGTTGTTTTTTCATTAAGCTGTTGAAAGGTCTTGGTCTTATTTCGCAAAAACAAATTCCCAAAGCTTGAAAATTTTCACAAAATGGAAATGTTGTTTTCTGGCCAGCCCAAACTGTGACCTTAAGTCCACAAAAACACAAGTACCAGTAGTAGTATAGCAGCTAAGAGCGAAAAATGTGTATAGTATATGTAACTGATTAGTTTAAGTGGAATTATCCTGTTAATTCCCTGTCCATGCAAGAGAAGAGTGACATATTTAACTAGAGTACAGGGCTGTCTTAAGGCTTCATTCATTACCTGTAGGCACTGTAGCATGGGCTTTGCTGATACTGAGTTGTATATCTCTATATAGCACATAGCATAAAAGTCCATCAAATAAAGCTGAGCAAAGAGCAGGATGAGTAAACTCTGTACAAAGGTCTTACATGGGAGTGTTTCTGCATTAGCGAATAGGTGTCAACTGCACCGTGCAATCATGCAATATTAATTACAAATGATCTAACTCACCGAAATCGGCAGATGTGTTTAAAGCTCATATGAATATATCTGTTTTAATGATGTCTGTAATTGATGTGATTATACACAATTTAGCCTTTGGGGACACTAAATTCATGGCAAAACTATGAGAAACTAATGGTCAAGCTGCATTGAAGGTTAGTGAGGCATGAGAATATAGCTTCCTATACTAATTATTTTATCAGACTGAATTAAAACATGCATTTAAATAGTGTCTTATATATCTCATCAGATCTTACAAGCTAAGCAGAGTGTAATAATTTATTTCACAGAAGTCACCCCAGGAAACCTAGGTCATGAGGTACTGGTGATTATGTAGATTCCACTCTTAACTGTTGAGTCCTTACTTAGTTATTGCCCAAGCAACAATGAAGTGGTCAACAATGAAGTGGCTGGAGATTCCTATTTTTTAATTCGGAGATGTGAAATATAGTTTGTGACAGTTTATGGGCCTGAAAGATCCCACGGCATCCTTACATGAGTAGAAGTTCTACCCAGCGTTAGGGCAAAATTAGAATGTGAGTAATTACATTCTGCCTCCCTAAATTACTGATGTTGTGTCAATTGGATATGGTAATCTTTGACACTTCCTGTCTTAATCTGTAGTGTATTATTGCTGTGCAATGTTAGAGTTGCTGCATTCAACCCTAGAGGTAGTTTGATTTCAGTGGTTGTTGAAGTGATTCCTACTGTAGTGTGTATGGTTTAAAAGCATTGTGAATACTTTAGGATGACAGGTGCAATTATGCGGCGGGGGGGTGGGGGTTCTTAGTGAGAACCCATATTGTTACATTAATGAAACATATGCATTAGATTAATTCTTTAAAAATACAGAGAAACAGTTAGACAAGCTTTGTGATTTCTTTGTAATCCTAATACTTAATTATATCTGTGTTCAAAAGAAAAAAGTGGACCCATTAACACTTTTGGGGAGCTTTACATTCCTCTCTCATTCACCACACCCATGATTTACACTGGAACAAAATGCTCAAAAAGAGGGTGTAAAATGTTTCCAAATCAGAATGGTCACATTTATATCCATTTTACAGAAAATATAAGGAGGTGATAAATGAGGGATTTTTAAAAGAAATGTGTAACTTTGATGTTAGTCTTGAGGTGTTATATGTAATACAGTCTCTCCGAAAACAAAAAAACTGTAATAATAGTTACAAGTTAGTTTGTTTTATTTTTGAGAGCCTGTTTATATATATATATATATAAAAATATAAAACCTCAAAAGTAATATCCACATTCAATATTTCTTTAATAAAAAGCCTCATTCTCCATTGCCCTTTCTCTTGTGTAATCATAACAGTAAATGACACTATCGTGTATTTATACATAATATAAAGGTGTAATAATGTCACTAATAATGATTAATGTGTAATAAGAATTGTAGGTAGGTTGGTTAGTTTTATGTTGTTGTGTTTTTTTTAGAGACTGCCTGAATATTCTATTTTTTCAAAGTTCCTTATTTGTGTTACAACAAATAACACATTCATAGAATCATCGGGCTCAATGGGTAGTGATCAATGGCTCCATTTTGAAATTTTGAAATTTGAAATTTTGAAACTCCAATTAACTTTTCTCTATTTACACTGTGTGTTTGTTTGTTTGTTTATTATTTCTCTTCAGGTGGCAATGAGAACAGACTAGGCAATTTCATGATTTTTTAAAGTCAGTATCTAGTATCTAATTTCATGTTAGTGTTCCCATGCACAAGTACGGCTGCAAATGTAGTGTGGTAAATATTACAGAGCAAGGTTTTGTTGTGCTCTTTAAGTGTTTCAACAAAAATGAAAAGAAGCATAGTCATGGGAGTATTTGTAATGATTGTCTAATAATGTATCTGTACCAAAAATTACATGTGGGGCCAAACTTGTCCTTCACTGTCCCTTTCAAAGCTAGTTTTAATGCAAGGTGTGTTCAGTTTGTTGAAGCAGGATGCTATTTCTGCCTGGAAAGACCTGTTAAATGGTGAGAACCATTTTGGTGAATGATTTTAATGTTCTTGTGAATGGTGTGTTTTTATTGTTGCACACCATGAATTTATGTAAATAAAGATGTAGCCATTGTTTCCTGGTAGTGGTATGTTGCTGCTTTAATTAAGTTTGGACAGGGGGCAAGGGCCAGGTTTGGACAGCCTGCAATGTTAAAGAATGAGTTAAATATTCTCATAGCCGAATGATCTACTGCATGAGAAACTCACTGTTATGTTTTGTAAGTGTTGCCAGCCTATGAAGAGATAAGGGAGTTACAATTACACTAGTCTAATGAAAAGGGCATACAAAGCCAGAGAAAATTCTCTCAGCTAATATTAAAGACACCAATATCTCATGAAAGTAAGAGAGATTACAAACACTAGTATTGTTAGCTAAATATTGTCACCATGTTTACTAGGGGAGGGGAGACAGGAGAGGCAGGACAAATAGAAAATAAATCAATCAATCAGCACTTTAACCAGGATCTGCATACTCCAAGACTGGTTTAGGACACTTAACCTGCCAATTTTGTGTAGGCTCACATTGTCCAGCCATGCCAGAAATAAAACAGAAGGCAATGGATTTAGTTTAATTAGTTTGCAGTTTTATTCACTTAAGATATCTGGGTTACTAACCAACCACAAATTGTACAGTGCAGGTCATCATACTTTCCTTAATCATTTACCCTGCCACCCTCTCCTTGTAAGAGGGTTAAGGGGGCTAAAAAAGGAGGGGGCTTGCTTTGCTTTACATCCTTTTTTGATCCATTTTCTCTGATAACAGTAACCCTTCCATACTGATACTCACACTGGACAGCCACCATAAGTTTTATGTACTAATTTGTGACATTATAACCTAACTTCCCTGCCCCACCCATTGGATCCCAGACCCACTATGGGGAAGGAAAAAAAATTCCACTTCACCTTGGCCGGTCTGGGAGTGAGGGGGAAAATTACTTACTCCCCAGCCCCCAAGGAAGAAAGGCCAACTAGCATGATGCCCACAGCAGATAATAAAGGGACCTGATTATTTTTTAGATTCTATGGGTTGGAGGATGGGTACTGCCAGCCCAATCTAGGCAAAAGCAGGCTTTTCTGAGACTGCACATAGTATAAATACCCCCACTCTTCCAGTCAGCAGGGAAGGCAGTGTCCCTTCCCGCCCCCCAACCTGATTAAGCTATTTTCTTATCCTCCCTACTCTGTATAGGTCAACTTTCTTCCTTCCTCTACCTCTGCTACCAGTAGTAGAGGGAGCCTTTAAAAAGGTACCAACCCCCTTTTTTCCAGCCACCTCATAAAGCTGTGGTGAATGAATATCTTATTCTTGAAGCTTTCTTCTAATCCACCTATAGGTCTTTGCCATCTCAGACTTCTATGATCAATGTTAATTGACAATTAAACAACTATAAAGTTCACTTTTCACTTGATGCACCGGTATAGCCCAGGGTTATCCTATTTTATCAGAACTCTTCTGTCAGTGAGCAATATATTGTGGGCCGAAAAACTGCATTCTTCCATACATTTTCACAAGCTCTGTGGCATTATTACATGTTAGTAACAACAAGTAATTCAAATTCAAGAGTCATGACTGAAATGACTTAATTTCACACACAACATTAATTTGTGAAATGTTGCCATTCTTAAACACAGTTATGAACAACCATGTAAAATGACACCATGTTGACCATGACTTTGTGGTCAGTGTAGACCAGGACAAATTGAAATCAGCATTTTTCGTTTTGCTACCATCTTGAAACACAATAAAATGAAGTATTATGTGTAAGCCCGAAGAGGAAGTAGAACAGGGATTTGTGATTGATGCATTGAGAATATATAATTAAAAAGAGAAAAATAATGAAAATAAAAAGGAAACTGTAATTTGCCATAAAAGAAGCAGAGCTTTGAAAGGAATTTGCAAAAGTAGAGGTTTAAAAATTAGTTGGCCACATTTTGATTTCTGTTGTATGTATTTTTGACCTAACCTGTTTCTAAATGAAGAATATTTTTGAATTTAAAAGACTGTTCATTTCATTTCTCACTCTTTCTAAGAAAGCTATTAAAAGGGAAAATAGTTGCCAGATTATCTCTCTCAGTATGTCAGATACGAATCTGCAAAACCACCAAATTGCCCTAAAGTCTAATAGAAATTGCATATTACCAACATGACTTTATTGCATCTCTTCTGCTTGCTTTGTGGCTTTTCAATGTGTTTATTACAAAGTGTAATGTTAACAGAAACATCCTGTTTTATGACCTGTTGACATTAAGAGAAGAATTTGATGTATTTTAATCTGGAATGTTTCTTTTGTAGTTCATCAGACAGGAGCTCAGTGTTGTTTTCTTGCTAGTACAGTTTTGATTTCATCAGCATTAAACGGGCCCTTATTAGTTAAGCATCCTGCTTTCACTGCTCTTTTAGTAAAGTCTGCTAAGTACTATCATTTAAACTGGAAATGTTAACCCATCTAATGGTTACATTCAATATAGCTAACAGAATGATAGAATTGTATGTAGGAAAAATGTGCCTCCTAGTGTAAAGAAGGTGAAATGTGTACTTTCATGAACTTGCTTGATGAAATTACATTTTGATAGCTGCAAGCTGTGGATGTGATTCATTCTCCCTCAAAGAGATAAAGAGAAATAGCATATATTTAACCGAGTGTGGGAACTGCTCTGGGGAGAAAGCCTATTATACATTTCAGATGTGCGTGTGTGGAAATAAGTAAGAAGCAGAGAGAAAAAATATTTATGTCCTTCATATGTTTGCCTAATTTCTACTCATAATTAATAAGCAATATAAATAAATGTTACATAACCCAAAATTATGCCTTCATGTAAGGAAGACTGGGCTTGGGTGAAAAACTGTAACAAATCCTTGGCATTTTAAAGGTTTCACTTCTAAACATAAAAAGAAGAAAATTGTTTTATAATGCCTGAGGGTATTCAAAATAAAAATAAAAATTTGGAAGTAATTCCATGTTCTTGGAAGCAATGTCTAAAATAGCCCAAGTCTGCCATTAATGCTATAATTACAATGTTTTTTATTTCCCGTATATTAAACAATATTTGGATCAGTGTGGCTGATAAAACATGAGACCCCGCATTTGAATAAACGTAATGCTACAGTTGTTTAGTGAAATGATTTCAGGGGAATTAAATCATAATATAATTCCAGTAATAAACAGGAATATTTCTGTGGCATGGTTTAATTATTATTACAGTTCAGAGTTATGGCAAGAGTGTCCTGTATTAAACTTGCAACAAAGTGTCCTGTGGCACCTTATAGACTAACAGGTATATTGGAGCATAAGCTTTCGTGGGTGAATACCCACTTGGTCAGACATATGTATTAAATTTTGTCATATGACAGGGTCCCATGTGGAGAAGCTAATCCCATGCAAAGAACTCTGGTTTACAGTGTTACTATCACAGGGGCCAGTGGGTGATGGTGTTTTAACCTTACAGTCTGTTCCCACTGCATAATCCTTGCTTTTCTTTACTGCTCCAAAGTTGCTTGTTCCACTTGGCTAGACTGAAGTTCATAGTGGAGAATTTACAGTTTAACATGTAGCCAAGGATGCCTCTATGTTAAATTTTTCTCTCCAGATAAATCACTGTCCATAGCTATTTTTGTGTTTCATAATCTGAGAACTGAAAGAAGAACATTTGCCTTTGAGACATTTCCTCCATTTCATTAAACACAAGTTCATACCTCACACAGAATCTTACACTGTCACATTTAGCTACAGGCAAATAGTAGCAAGAGGAACTGGAGTCAAGTTGGCTGAATTAGCCTACTGAACAGCTATTAAATAGACTGAAGACTGGATTCAATCTTAGCACCGAGTATTTGTTTCTTTAAAAAAAAACCTGAGAGGCATGATATGTATCAACATTTCATTAAGATTTTTACAGCATTCTTGGTTTAGAAAGAAGACACAGAGCCAGATTTTATCCTGTATTCCTTTCCCTTCTCCCCATGCACGAATTCAGGATGTGTGGAATGTGAGTCAGGGTTGAATCTGATCTGTGCAACTCATAACATCAGTGTGGGGCGGATATTTAGTGCAGGTACTCCATAGGGAAGGGATACAGAGACCAGATAAATGGCTTGGTAAAGGACTTAAAGGAGGTGTTTGTTAAAGGAGAGGAATGAGGAGGGTAGCCTAGGGGCTTCTATAACTTGTATGGCAGGGAGCCAAGCCCTATTTCCTTGATAGCCCACCTTAACCCTCATTTGAGAGTGGGGATGGTAAGGTCCCAGCAATGGGTTGACTGGGGACCAGGATGGAAAGAGAGGGGGGCTGGCAGAAGCCACCAGGTAGATATTGAATGAAATGGGGTTATCTGCACTGTACACTTTTATCTGCTGCGTAGTCCCAGAAATCTAATAATAATGTTGTGGCCTGATTAAGACACATGCAATGTCTCCTGTCCTCCTGTCAGTATAGCCGGACAATGTCTACTGTACTAAAAAGCCACCTACGCTCAGAAATCTTTTCATTATATAGATTAATAGATTCTTAAGGCCAAAAGTGACCATTTTGATTATCTAATCTGGTCTCCTGCACAACACAGGCCAACAAATCTTACACGATAATTTCTGCATCAAGCCCATAATTTCTGTTATAACTACAGCAGGGGTGAACAAACTACGGCTTGCGGACTGGATCCGGCCCCTCAGGGCTTTGGATCCGGCCCGCAGGATTGCCACACCCGTGGTGCTGCAGGTCCGGCGCCGCGCTCACAAACGGCTGGCACCACGTCCCTGTGGCCCCTGATGGGGGTGGGGCAGAGGGCTCCGTGTGCTGCCCTTGCCTCCAGGCACCGCCCCCCGCAGCTCCCATTGGCCGGGAACGGGGAACCGCGGCCAATGGGAGCTTTGGGGGAGTTATCTGGAGGCGTGGCAACGGCAGCACATTGAGCACTCTGCTCCCCCTCCCCCAGGAGCTGCAGGGACATGGTGCCGGCTGCTTCCCGGAGTGGTGCAGCGCAGGGCCAGGGTGGGCAGGCAGGGAGCCTTCCCTGGCCCTGGTGTGCGCTGCTGCCACCCTAGAGCCGCTCCAGGTAAGCAGTGCTGAGCCGAACCCCTCGTACACCCCAACTCCCTGCCCTGAGCCCCCTGCCGCACTCTGCACCCCTCCCTGCATCCCTGCCCTGAGCCCCCTCCTACACCCCAATCTCCTTCCCTGAGTCCCCTCATACAGCCGGCACCCCTCTTCTGCCCCAACCCCTTGCCCTGAGCCCCTTCCTGCACACCGCACCCCCTCCGACACTCCGCACTCCCTACCTCACCACAACGCCCTGCCCTGGCCCTGCATGCAATTTCCCCACCCAGCTGTGGCCCTCAAGTCAAAAAGTTTGCCCACCCGTGAACTACAGCATATTTTCAAAAGATATCCAGACTTAAAGACTTTATTTAAAGACTTCAAGTGATGAAGAATCTATCCAACATTCAGTTACTTATAGACCGCAATCAAGTTACTTCTTAACCTTCACTTTGATAAACTAAGCAGACTGTGCTTCTTAACCTGACTGTAAGTCAAGTTTTCTAAATGTGGACTCATATTGGTAGCTCTTTTCTGAACATTTTTCAGTTTTTCAACATCCTATTTATGTGTGGACTCCAAATCTGGACACTATATAAGAGGAAAGTGGCAAACGCTGCATGCTTAACCACTTAATCATCCAGACCTTTTATAACAGTTTCAAGGTTAAAATGACATCACCACAATTTCAACTTAAATGCCCACAATAGGAAAAAAACCCTCCTCATAAACCCCCTAAAACACAGGCAGTGCTTTTATTGATTTCCTTCTGTACAGATTCTTATGTTTTGATGTCAGCGGGTATTTCTTCATGCCTCAGCAGCTAAACAAAAAGTCCCTTTACATTAGGATTAAAACAGAGAAACTCAAGCCAATTTTATAGCTATCCCAGTAACTGATACAAATTAGAAAGAAAAGAAACAAAAGAAAATCACAGTTTCAATGTCAGTTAAGTTTCTTATGCTACACTCCATGCTGGAAATCATTTGTAGATAAGGCTAAGATTTTGTCATGGATATTTTTAATAAAAGTCAGGACAGGTCATGGGCAATAAAGAAAAATTCATAGAAGCCGTGACCTGTCTGGGACTTCTACTAAAAATATCTGTGCCAAAATGGCGAACTTTGGGTCCCCACACCGCCTGCAGCAGGGCAGCTGTGCAGCAGCTAGGAGCTCCAAGGCCCGCACTGCGGGTTGGGTGTCAGAGCTCCAGGGACCTCTTGCCACCCGTGGCTGGGAGCCGTGGGGCCTCCTGCCAATTGCAGCAGCTGGGGATTGTGGGGTATCCCTGCCACCTGCAGCTACGGGGGTCCTCCCACCACCTGCGGAGTCTGGGAGCTGTGGGGTGCCCCCGCAGCATCCAGGAGCTGTGGGGTACTCCCACTGCCCACAGTCCTGGGGGCCCATGGCGGACGGGAGCTGGAGCTGCAGGGTTCCCCCGCTGCCTGTAGCTCTAGGATCCCCCACTGCCCACGGCAACTGGGAGCTGTGGGGCACCCCCCCACTGGCCATTGGGACCAGGAGCTCAGGGGTTCCCCTGCCACCCACAGGGGCCAGAAGCTGCAGGGATTCCCCTGCTGCCTGGGAGCTGGGAGCTCTGGGGGCGCCAGAGGTGGCGGGGGTACCCCGCAGCTCCCGGCCCCCATGGGCAGCGGGGAATCCTGCAGCTCCCAGCCACCGCAGGCTGAAGTCATGGAGGTCGCTGAAAGTCACGGCTTTTGTGATTCCGCGACCTCCATGACTAAATTGTAGCTTTATTTATAAATAATCATGCAGATTTTACAAAATGTGTAACAGTAGTAAGTGGCAATCCTGAAAACCCTTATTCAAGTAAATAGTTTCCCTGACTTTGCACCACACATTTACAGGTTCTCCCTGTGGAGCTACATGCAGGCAACTAGTAGAAAAATGTAACATGAGTGGAATAAAGGCAAAGGTAGAGGGCCTGTTGCTGCACAGATCCTCTGTAATTGCCAGTGATTTAGAATAAATACTTTTCTCTATTTACAGCAGGCTATTAAACTAAAATGAATTTCTATAAAGTTTGTTGGCATCATGTAAAACTAAAATTTGTGAAGTATGATACAGAAGCTCAACTTTCCATCATACTCTAACCTGTTCTGAAACTGGATAGTTCAAGATTTTTGTGGAGGGGTGTCAAAAGAGGGGAAAACCAGATTACTGACTATGTCAAGACTTGCTGTGTGCTTTAATTTCAATACATATTTGTGAAAGTATAGGGAAATATCTGATATTACTTATAGCTCATATTACAGCTTAATTAAAATGTAAAACTTGTCCTGACGTGGCTCTCATTTAAATTACATTCATACATGTCATTATCCTTCCCCTTAGAAGCTGGTGCTCATCTCTGGAAAATTGCCTAGTGCTGTTGGTCCAGTATCATTTTTAACTTGGAGTCTATAAACAGAAGGAATTAATATTTCCATAAACAAGATTATATGTATTATCCTCTAGTTTGTTTGAATGGATATCTTGAAAAATGTATTTCCAAAAGTCAAACACTAGGGGACAAATCCAGTGATGAGACTGAGGGAATTTAGCATTATAAGTAACATGTATCTTCAAATGATCTCTGACATGTACGTTACACTAACATATACATCCTTTAGACTCACAATCACTTACAAACATATTATTTACTACCCTTACACATCACCTCTGAATGTGGTCCACTGAATGTGAATTTTAAAAGTCTCCATTGGGTGTATCTTATACACTCAGAGCTAGACTCTGCTCTTAGTTACACTGCCCTAAATCCAGAATAGCTCTACTGACTTCAGTGATGGAAGAATCTGACTCTGAGAAGAGAGAACTACTACTAACATTGGGGTTTCTTCAGGTATGTTAGCAACAAGAAGAAAGTCAAGGAAAGTGTGGGCCCCTTACTGAATGAGGGAGGCAACCTAGTGACCGAGGATGTGGAAAAAGCTAATGTACTCAATG
>NW_020664369.1:14177688-14192714 GCF_002925995.2 Terrapene triunguis | reverse complement strand
GGACATGTCCAGGAAAAACCGGACGTATGGTAACCCTAGTTTAATGCTAAAATAATTATATATTACTCAAAGATGAAGGCTTCCTCTTTGTACCAAGACATAGACATTGTTGTTACCATATGACTTAAACTCAACAGTAGGGATGGAAAACGTATTTCTAATATTTTCCTTTACCCTAACACTCTTCCTACTGCCATTGTGATATAATATTAATAGGGGACCTGGAAAATTCAGTTGTAAAGCACTAAGCTAGTCTCAGTCTTAGCTATAGTGGAGCTATCCACTCGCTATAATGGGTCCCTTTTGAATTCACAGGTATATGATAACTATCTGCAACTCTGATCAACCCCTGTCCAGAGAAGAGAAAATCACTGCTTGATTTGTTATTATTTGTTTTGTGTTTTTTTGTTGTTTGTTTCTTTTTTGGGAGGAGAGGTTTTATTTTATTGCACAAGTAGGATACCAATGGGTTGATGTAACCATGCTTCCTCATGGAAGTGCCTTGTAGTAGAGAAATGCGTTATTAATTCATAACATTAAGTTGACAACAAGCCTTTATCTAACCCATAAGACTCTATACTTATTTTGTTTCTCTAACATAGGGAAAATAAATATTACATGTATGTAACGGGGCGAGGACTCACTCCTGCAGCGCCTCATGTCGGTCATCCTGGGAATTAGCTCTTTTGACCCCGAGCGCCCTCTGCAGGCCGGTGTCCTGCTTGCCGCTGGCCCCCGTGCCCCTCCCAGACCCGGTGCCCCTTGTCCTCGGGCTCTGCCCCCTGGCAGTACACCCGCTTTCAGGGATTCCCCACCCAGGGGAACCCCTACCCACTAGCCCCACCTCGCCTCAGTCTTGGGCTACTGCCAGTCACCATCTATCCCCCTTTCAATGGGGCAGACTGCAGTATATAAGCCACTCATCATAGGCAAGGGGGGTTTGGACTGGCTACCTCTGCCTACCCTGGGCTGCACCCTAGTACCTTTCTGGCCTTTGACAAGGCCACAGCCTGGGGCTTTTCCGGGCGGGAGCTCCCCAGCTCCCTTGCCCTCCCCAGCCCTACTCCCCTCAGGTACTCTGTTCAGCTTCCCAGCAGCCAGGCCCTTCTCCCGCTAGAGACTGAGAGAGACTGACTCTGCTCCGGGCCCGCTGACCTCTTATAAGGGCCAGCTGAGCCCTGATTGGGGCATGACCACAGCTGAGCCTGCTTCCCCAATCAGCCTGGGAACTACTTGCTCCCAGCCACAGCTCTCTCCTGGGCTGTTTTAAGCCCTTTAAGGCCGGAGAGGGTGACCACCCCGCTACAATGTATTTTTCCTTAAAAATTTGTGTTTTCCACAAACAGAATAGAGTTGTGACTGTCAATACACAAACTTGGTCTGCTCCCCTTACCCAAAAGAGAAAAAAAAAACAAATCTAATCTTTTTTTTAATACAAAGGACAACTTATTAACATTTTAAAATATGAATGAATAAAGTCTCTAGAAGCAGGAATAATATTTTGTGGCTGTGGTTTTATCTCCTCTCATATGGATCCAGAGAAATACAGGGTTAAAAAAAGTAGGTAAGCAGATTGAAAATAATCATAGAATGTTTGCAATGTTCAGACATGTACAGTACATTACACTGTGATTCCACCACCACAACAAAATACTCATTACCTCTGTCAATCATAGTGAGTAGAGATGCCTTGCTACTCAGATGTGATAATATCTTAGTCTATTATAGTTAGCACTTATTTACCATGTGTGTGGGGAAGAGTGGAAGGGCAGAATACACACATCTTCACATTTACCACAGCCTGAGATGGATATTTTTGTTCTTCTGGAATCATAATAACAAAACCCAGTGTTTTGGCTTGTGTAGCAGGCTTGTGCATTATTGTTAAAAAGTTTTGCAGTTTTAAAAAGGGGTTGTTTCAATGTAAAAACACACTCTGAAAAGCATTTCTTGTTTTGCTATGTCTATGCATCTTGCAGACAATCAGGCAATCAGCACCTATAGCCACAGTCAACGGCATTCAGATACCATGGTGATAAGTGTGATATAACAACCTAAAATGATATATTCTAGACAGTACTTCCTGGAGTCACATACAAAATGGTAGACTCTCCCTGGAGAATGTGCCACAGGCAATTTTACTAAAGTTGGTTCATGCAGTTAGGTTGCTTGTTATCTTCAAGGCTACCTTATTAATTTTTCCTCTGAGGAAATATCTCCTTGTTTAAAGAAAATTAATCCTCATAGAGTATAGAAGTTGCTACTTGTATTAAAATAGGAGAAATGTTATCTTTATCTTTATACATATATAGATTTATATCTTAGATTTATATCTAGACTGATATAATCTCCCAAGTGCACATTTGTATTTCTCCAAGGGATAGCTTACCATTTAAAAGTGATTTTCACTGCTTCTCGTCAAAAATCAAATTATACTAGTGCCTAAAAATTCATGGTATTAACAGTTGAAAGCATCCCCCAAAATTCCACGACCTGACAAATCAGAAGTTTCATTTTCAAGACATGATTTGAAATGTAATTTCTCTGAGGATAACCCAATTTCTGCACAGAGAAGACTCTTCTATCATCCTGGTTATATGCCTGATTCCTCTTTGAGAGTAGCTCTCTGGTGACCTATGGATCTGAAGTCAGTGATTAAGCACTAGACAGGAACAAAAAGGGTGAACATTTTTTTTTTCCGTTTGGTTTCCCAACTAATCAGGATTAAAAGTGCTGTATAGTACTTAAAGGATCTAGGTGTGCTTATGTAAAAAATGTCACTGGGATTGCTATTGGAGGGATGGTTTTGTTGGCTGTTAAACATAGCATATTAGTTATAAATTTTCCTTTAATTTAAAATGTTTCATTTTTTAAACAAAATGTATAAATAAGAGCATTCTCATATCCATGATTCATTAGCATAGATTGTACACAGATAGTTATTGCCAGGCATGATTATCACATTAAATAGGCATTATTTTTGGTACATGTAAAAATATTCATGGACGGGATTATACTGCCTTGGAATAACTGACTAGTTTTGACATTTAGCTTTTGCTGAGTAATTTTTGTATCAAACAGCAGAGGTAATAAATACACTGTAGGTATCCTCTTAATTGAATTTTATCTTAAACAAATTCTTAGTTAGTTGAGTCATCTAAGTTAACGCACATAATTTTTAAGAGAGCTTTATGTGCACTCATATACTTGAGTAACACCAAATAAATTTACACTGACAAACTAATGGCATAGAATAAAAGCCTCCATAGAGAAGCCAATACAATTCAAGTGTTATTTTAAGCATATTGTTTTTGCAAAAATGCAACAAAAGAGGCTGGTTTGATCGTTACTGTTATTGCAAGGCCCTTGAAACCCAGCCACATCCCAGTCCTGAGCATGAATGTGATCTGGCAAGCAGAGCTTAGTCATTAACTAATGAATTGTAGCTGCAGTCTTTCAATAAAAATGTGTAGGTGGCTAGTAGTGCTTTAGCATTACCAGCAATTTTAATGTCATTTGTAGGTTAGCTTGTGAAATTAAAAGTTGAAACTGATTTTTTTCTCTTGCCTTTTTTGAAAGGAGGCTTAACTGCAGATAATTAGGAGCATTCAGAAAAGGAACTAAATGTTGCTACAAAGGTGTTCAAACATAACATGATGGATTAACTTTGGACGATGCAATTTCATTGATCATTTTTCCCTATGATGTACAAAACAGTCTAAGCTGAGAAATTGTGTGAGCTCAATAATTTTGATAGTATTATGCCAGGAATAATCATGGGACTGTTTTTTGTTTCTTTCTTTACCCAAAACTGGTGAAGCATAATTACGCACTTAAACTGTGTTTATGATTCTCTTGATGTGCATGCAGTTAAAAACATAACTATTTGCATGCACAGTTACACAGTTTGCATACACATTCGTGAAAATTATGTAAGTGTGTATACATTTTTGCACATCCAATACGTAATCTATACATAGATGAAGAAACATCAATGTACAAGTTGCAAAATGCAAATGTATACACTGACATGTGTAGACTTAATGCCCATCCCTGAATAAAACAGAGGCTTTTAGTGTCTAAATTTTTATCAGTGATGGTATTGACCTTTAGCTATCCAGCTTCTCTTCAGCAATAATGGAGATTGCATAACTGAGACCATAAACATTTACTTGAGAATATGCCACCCATTTTTTTCATAGCAGCTTATGTTAGAGGTGGACATGTTTAAAAAATAATATTCTGAAGTCTCAGTTAATGTCGTCTGGGTGATACTGTGTGCAGTCCAATCAAACTGTTATGGCTGCATTTTCAAACTGGTGTCTAGGAAGCTATGCTCACAAATCCTGTTACAGAAAACTTCATTGTCTCCTGATTCTGTTGTGCTTCACTGAGAGGGTTTGCTTGCATATGGGTTGGGTCCATAGTTTCTGTGCAGTTCACCTTGAGAACAATAAAGCAGGGGGTCTCTGTTGGCCTTACGACACATATTTAAGTCCCATAGACATTAACACGAGTTATTCAGTGAAAGGGACATAGATCCCCTTAGGACTCAAAAGCTCTATTCGTATCTTCCTTTCTAAAAGTCAGCCAGCACCTCAGGATACCTACATGGATAAGTGGGTGAAGAAGATGTCATGACCAAAAGGCAGGGGTGAAGGAAAAATATTAGAAATATTGGAGATTATTTTAAATTTACTTATGCCAGTTTATGAACAGTAGCTTTGTATGTTGACTAGAAGCCATTTTTATATGGAAAACTGCCTAGTTAAGTAATGAAACTCTTTAATAAATAACAAGGGGTATTGTAACTGCCAAAGTAACGTACCATTTGGATATTTTATTTACACTTTGGCTGAAGGGTGAGCAGCTGGAGTCACAGTAACTTACATAAATAAATGAAACATCTTTATAAAAGCACAGTAGAAGTTAATATTTCTAAGAGGCGGTTAAAAATACATTTTGCCCCCTTGGAGAATATTTTAGTAATGCAATACAACCTTCTGCTCCACACTTCTATCTCATTTTTGGAAGAGCATCATTTATAGCCAGTGTCCTTCTGCACTGACCCTCAAACTGAGGTCCTAGTACTTTTTTTTGCGGGGGAGGGGGGGAGGCCTTTAAAATACTCAACATAATTGTGTCTCGTTACAGTACACTGAAAGTTCACAGTGGACAGTTGTGGCTCTTGAAAAACAAACATAAAACAAAATGAAAACCCACTTGCCTTGCAAAAAGATCTTCACATCATTTATAAACTGATATTTGTACAGTAACTCCTCATGCTTAACGTTGTTTTGAAGTTACGTCGCTGCTCCATTAGGGAACATACTCATTTAAAGTTGTGCAATGCTCCCTTATAACGTCGATTGACTGACTTTACAAGGGAGCGTTGCAAAAGTTCCTCTTCTCCGCCTCCTCCCACTCCCTTCCTCCCTCCCTCCCCAGTGCTTCCCCCTCCGCCAAACAGCTGTTTGGCAGCGCTTAGGATTTTCTGGGAGGGTGGGAGGGAGCGAGCGAGGAAGCTGTGCCCCCCCCCAGCAGGCAGGGCCACCCGGAATGCAGGGTCTTTAGGGGCTGCAGGGCCCTGGGCTAAGGAGCCCCGGGGCCCAGGCCTGCAGCTCTAAAGCCCCTTTCGGAATGCGGCCCCATGAGCACAGGCCGGAGGACTCAGGAGGAGAAGGGGCAGCTGCGCAGCCAGCAGCCGGAGAGAAGCGGCGCTTTCCCCTTCAAAGCCTTTGCTGAATGCCCTAGCCCAGGGCCCTGCAGCCCCTAAAGCCCCTGCATTCTGGGTGGTCCTGCCTGCCGGGGGAGGAGGGAGCAGCTCACAGAATCGCGGCCATGGGGGCGGTGCCGCGCAGCGCAGAGCCACCTGCACACCCCCTGTACCAAACAGGAGCTGCCCCAGGTAAGTGCTCTGCACCTCCTGCCTGCCCCAGCCCTAAGCCTCCTCCCGCACCCCCACCCTGAGCACCCTCCCGCACCCTAACTCCCTCCCAGACCCTGCAGCCCCAGCCCTGAGCCCCAGGGGTAAGCCAGGGGCACCTCCCCACCACAATACAGTACAGTACTGTACAGTATATAATGCCTTTTGTCAGTATATAATGCCCCAAAAAATTTCCTTGGAATCTAACCCCCCTCATTTACATTAAATCTTATGGGGAAATTGGATTCATTTAACATCATTTCACTTAAAGTTGCATTTTTCAGGAACATAACTACAACGTTAAGTGAGGAGTTACTGAATTTCATAATAGTTATAAATTAAAATAAACTTTTCTGATCTCCCTGCGAGCATCTGTTATCTTGCTAGAATGTGACCATCTTTGTGATGCTAACACTGTGGAGTCTTAATATATGAACCTGGCATCTGTTCTCTATCCTGCTTTAATGTCAGAAAAGTAATTGTGTTTGGTAGTGGAAATGTATGATGTTGAAGTATGAGGTTTTTTTCAAACCTGTATTAAAGGAGAGTGAAAACTGGTTTGTAATCTGGCACTGGGTCCCACTGCTGGTGTCACAAATCTTGACACTTTTCAGTTTTAGAAAGGGTGCCAGCAGAAATCCTAGAAAGGTTGGGCCAAATTATTGGTTAGTGTATCTGTACAGCTGCATTAACACCAGCAAAGAATTTGGCCTGCTAATTTTTAAAGAAAAAAGACTTCAGTTTCAAATACGTCAGTTTTGCCAGTAAGAATTAAGGACCAGCCAGGAAGTATTTGCATCTTAAGTAAATAATTTGGTTGGCATCCTACTTGATGCTCCTGCCTCTCTAGCCAACAACCAACCCTTTCCACACCCCAGGTTCTCTTCTTCTCACCTCCCATAAGCCTCTTTCATTCCCCATCTCTCATCATTTCTTTTTCTCCCGCTTTAGGGATATTGTCTCCAGGATGGCCTTTCCCCACAGCTTCTGCTCACAGAAATGCCATCCAGGAGCACAGTCTTTGGCTGGATGGCTTCTGAAATGTAAAGCCCCGCAGGGCAGTGTATCCAGCCTAAGCCTTAAGCTAACTCTGAGAGAAATTTTCTAACCATTAGATCTAGAAAACATCTAGATCTAGTTAACTGTATAAAACAGTTGCACTCGTTTGTTCAATAATGAGTTGACATGCCAGACTAATCTCTTCCTGTACCAGGACTGTACCAGGAAGAGATGGCAGTATATGTTCACTGGTCAAATGGAATAATTGTCTCTTGGTGTGCCTTATATTCGGATCTATATCAAAGTATTATCTTTATTCCTCCATCTATAAGGTTTTATACATGGTGAGAATCTTTTTCTTTTCTTTTCTTGTGTGTGTACATAACAACATAGTTTCTTGCAATGTTGTTGTAGCTGTGTGGTCCCAGGATGTAAGAGAGACAGGTAAGGTAATATATTTTATTAGACCAACTTCTGTTGTTGAAAAGTACAAGTTTTTGAGCTACACAGAGCTCTTCTTCAGGTCTGGGGAAGGAAGCAGAGACACTCGAACTTGAAATGAGGTGGCAGAAGCTGATCCAGCTAGGAAATGGAGGGAAGAAGAAGATGATGTACATATGCCTCATCTCTAGTTCTCTACTGCAGGAGGAAGATGATCCTTGGAGTACATATGTGTCCAAATCTCTTCCTTTTTATTCCATTTAGAGACCAACTGTAGAGGTGTGTGACATACTCAGCATACAATCTGGACTGATGAACAGCAGTGTCCCCTCAGCTCTCTAACTTGAGATACCTTTTAACTGCTTGGCTATGAGAGCTACCCCTCCTGGTCTTCTCACACATAGCCTCCAGCGTGTAAGTTACTCCCACTTATATGAGTGCTGCAGTCAGCCACTCTTGAATTACACTACAGAGCAACAAGAGCAAACTCCTAGTCCCAGACTTTCCCCAGAAATGTATGTCTTGTGCTGCCCAGCTCACTCCAGGACAATACAAGCTCATACGAAGTCATTTTATTAATAGAAAATGGTATGCACAAATCCTGTTATCCCAAATGGAGTTTCCCAAACACTTCAATTCAAACAATAAAACATGTTTATTAACCACAAAATGATAGATTTTAAGTGAATATAATTAATGAGGTATAAAAGTCAGAATTGGTTACAAGAAAAATAAAAGTAAAACAGAACTAATGCCTAACTTTAACAAATTAGAATGTTATCTCATCATATAAGGCAATTAGGTTAGTCAGGCACGACTTCCCCTTGGTGAATCCATGCTGACTGTTCCTGATCACCTTCCTCTCCTCTAAGTATTTCTTAATTGATTCCTTGAGGACCTGCTCCATGATTTTTCCAGGGACTGAGGTGAGGCTGACTGGCCTGTAGTTCCCCGGATCCTCCTCCTTCCCTTTTTTTAAAGATGGGCACTACATTAGCTTTTTTCCAGTCATCCGGGACCTCCCCCGATCACCATGAGTTTTCAAAGATAATGGCCAATGGCTCTGCAATAAAATCAGCCAACTCCTTTAGCACCCTCGAATGCAGCGCATCCGGCCCCATGGACTTGTGCTTGTCCAGTTTTTCTAAATAGTCCCGAACCACTTTTTTCTCCACAGAGGGCTGGTCACCTCCTCCCCATACTGTGCTGCCCAGTGCAGCAGTCTGGGAGCTGACCTTGTTCGTGAAGACACAGGCAAAAAATCATTGAGTACATTAGCTGTTTCCACATCCTCGGTCACTAGGTTGCCTCCCTCATTCAGTAAGGGGCCCACACTTTCCTTGACTTTCTTCTTGTTGCTAACATACCTGAAGAAACCCTTCTTGTTACTCTTAACATCTCTTGCTAGCTGCAACTCCAAGTGTGATTTGGCCTTCCTGATTTCACTCCTGCATGCCTGAGCAATATTTTTATACTCCTCTCTGGTCATTTGTCCAAACTTGCACTTCTTGTAAGCTTCTTTTTTGCGTTTAAGATCAGCAAGGATTTCACTGTTTAGCCAAGCTGGTCACCTGCCATATTTACTATTCTTTCTACACATCGGGATGGTTTGTTCCTGCAACCGCAATAAGGATTCTTTAAAATACAGCCAGCTCTCCTGGACCCCTTTGCCCTTCATGTTATTCTCCCAGGGGATCCTGCCCATCTGTTCCCTGAGGGAGTCAAAGTCTGCTTTTCTGAAGTCCAGGGTCCGTATTCTGCTGCTCTCCTTTCTTCCTTGTGTCAGGATCCTGAACTCGACCATCTCATGGTCACTGCCTCCCAGGTTCCCATCCACTTTTGCTTCTCCTACTAATTCTTCCCTGTTTGTGAGCAGCAGGTCAAGAAAAGCTCTGCCCCTAGTTGGTTCCTCCAGCACTTGCACCAGGAAATTGTCCCCTACACTTTCCAAAAACTTCCTGGATTGTCTGTGCACTGCTGTATTGCTCTCCCAGCAGATATCAGGGTGATTAAAGTCTCCCATGAGAACCAGAGTCTGCGATCTAGCAACTTCTGTTAGTTGCTGGAAGAAAGCCTCGTCCATCTCATCCCCCTGGTCTGGTGGTCTATAGCAGACTCCAACCACGACATCACCCTTGTTGCTCACACTTCTCAACTTTATCCAGAGACTCTCAAGTTTTTCTGCAGTTTCATACCGGAGCTCTGACCAGTCATACTCCTCTCTTACATACAACGCAACTCCCTCACCTTTTCTGCCCTGCCTGTCCTTCCTGAACAGTTTATATCCATCCATGACAGTACTCCAGTCATGTGAGTTATCCCACCAAGTCTCTGTTATTCCATCGCATCATAGTTCCCTGACTGTGCCAGGACTTCCAATTCTCCCTGCTTGTTTCCCAGGCTTCTTGCATTTGTGTATAGGCATTCTTATTCTTAAGATAACTCATTGATCGTCCCTCTTTCTCAGTATGAGACAGGAGTCCTCCCCTCTTGCACTCTCCTGCTCATGCTTCCTCCCAGGATCCCATTTCCCCACTTACCTCAGGGCTTTGGTCTCCTTCCCCCGATGAACCTAGTTTAAAGCCCTCCTCATTAGGTTAGCCAGCCTGCTTGCGAAGATGCTCTTCCCTCTCTTCGTTAGGTGGAGCCCGTCTTTGCCTAGCACTCCTCCTTCTTGGAACACCATCCCATGGTCGAAGAATCCAAAGCCTTCTCTCCGACACCACCTGCGTAGCCATTCGTTAACTTCCATGATTCGACGGTCTCTACCCAGGCCTTTTCCTTGCACATGGAGGATGGACGAGACCACCACTTGCACCTCAAACTCCTTTATCCTTCTTCCCAGAGCCACGTAGTCTGCAGTGATCCGCTCAAGGTCATTCTTGGCAGTATCATTGGTGCCCACGTGGAGAAGCAGGAAGGGGTCGCGATCCGAGGGCTTGATGAGTCTCGGCAGTCTCTCCATCACATCGTGAATCCTAGCTTCTAGCAAGCAGCAGACCTCTCGGTTTTCCCGGTCGAGGTGGCAGATAGATGACTCAGTCCCCCTGAGGAGGGAGTCCCTGACCACCACCACCCTCCTCCTCCTCTTGGGAGTGGTGGTTGTGGAACCGTCATCCCTAGGACAGTGCATCTTTTGCCTTCCAATTGGCGGAGTCTCCTTCTGCTCCCTTCCCTCAGATGTGTCATCTAGTCCACTCTCCGCATTAGTACCTGTAGAGAGAACATGGAAACGATTGCTCACCTGTATCTCTGTTGCTGGTACATGGACGCTCCTCTTTCTCCTTCTGGAGGTCACATGCTGTCAAACTTCTTCACCATCCTTCTGTCCCTGCTGCACCTGCTCTGAATCTTCAGAACATTGTGGCCGTAGAAGCATCTCCTGACGTCTGTCCAGGAAATCTTCATTTTCCCTTATGCAACGCAGAGTCGATACTTGTTTATCCATACCTCGAACCTTCTCTTCCAATATGGAGACCAGCTTGCACTTTGTACAGACAAAGTCGCTTCTGTCCTGTGGAAGAAAGACAAACATAGCACAACCTGTGCAGGTTACAACAGCTGATCGCTCACCTTCCATATCACCTTCCTCTTAAGAGCTTCCTCAGCTGTTGCAGTAACTACTCAGAGAAACCCGCAGATGAAAACCTCAGTGAGCTCTCCCCAGGCAAACTCCCTCTGTTAGCCTCTGCTGTTTGCCGCTCAGCTGGTTCGCTGCTGACTGCCCTTATATACCAGTCAGGCCCACTCAAGGCCCACCTGGAACAAAGCACTCCCAATTCACACTTTTCAAACAAACAAGCAAGCAATCAAGCACACGATCAAACTGACAAACTGTCCCAGCAACAGACACTCAGATACTCACCAACACAGCCCCCCTAACTCACCAGGAATTACAAAAATTATAATAAAGGTGTGCAAGGGGTGACCATCACAGGAGGATCAGGTGCCAAGATGATGAGGTGGGGGGCATCTTTGTGTGGGGTGGACCGAAGAAGGGTATGGACATTGCTTGGTGTATTCTGGAATGAATGTGGATTTTTTTGTGTGGGTTTGGAAAAGGATAAGAGGAAGACGGGGGACGGTTTTGTGTGTGTTTGTGGTACCTGAATGGATAATGGTGTAGGAGTAGGGTATGAGAGATTCTGTGCATGGGACCTGGCACCTTTCTAGGTAATTCTTGTATGTATATTGAAACACTTGAGGACAGCTCTGTGCAGGCCAGAAGGCAGACAGTTATTTTATTTATGGCTCATACGATGTCCATGAATCATTCTGCTTGCTGTATAGGCTTGAAGGGAACAGTTGTCCTCAGAAGGCTTAAGGATCCCAGAGCCTGGGCCAAAGAAGGGTTGAACTCAACGTGATTGAAAATAAGAGAGCTCAGTCAAAGGAAGGATGAGTGCCATATTTCTTATGTCAGCACCTTTCTTTTTTGGTCTTTTCAGCTGTTCACCTATCAAAAGGTGTTGTCAGCCTGTTTAATGCAGCCGTCTGCTGTGTGTAATATGAATTGCATTGCCTAGGTTTGGCAGTTTGCTGACAGCTCATAGTACTACTCTGCTTTAATGTGAGAATGTCCTCCTCTCTTCAGCTGACCGGTAAAGTCTATATGATTAAATTGAGCTTTGGTAAATATATATTAACTATCTAGAGGGACTAAACTTTGTTGCTGTGAGGCTTGATGTTAAAAGAGGCCTGGCACTCACCAGAGACACGTACTGAGGGAAATATTTGCACATTGGAGTCTTTAATAACTTTAAAAGTAGAAACACTTATGTTTGTGAACATTATTTTTCTTATTTTATATAATATCCAAATGATACTATTCCCAATATGTGAATTCTATGCAGATTCTGTTCAATGCACCTGAAAATAATTTAGTCCATATATACCCACACTGAGTTAACTGAAGTCTCATTAACCTGCAAATTAACCTGCTAAATCTGGTGAACAGAGATTTTTTTTTCTATTTTCTTTTTATTTTTTTAATGTTATTTAATCATTATCAAGTGAATTAGTCAGTCCAGGTTAACTTAGGGAGTCATCTAAATTCTCTTCCACTAGCATTTCAAGTCTGTAGATGGTGCAGTAGGAGATAATTGTCAAATGCGAATTTGGCTTTAGCACTGTCTATAAAGAATTCAAAGTGAATTTTGTTTTCTGCGTTTATTCCATAGTTGTGATAATTTGAATCAGTCATCCACAATTGACAAAGGTCAATTCCTGTAGCTAATTGCATGTCTCTGGGTAATAGTAGAGTACAAAATCTAGGTTAAAATAAGAGCCTGGGAATTTACCAACAAAAAAAAAAAGTAGTTGAAAAGATTATTGAACTTCTTTATGTAGTTAAGGATCAGCTTTTCAGATAACCGGTTCTCCAGGATGTTTTTGAATTCTCTTTAAGAATGGCCCATTGATCTGTGTACTAAAGTGCTGGGCTTGAAGTGGCTTGGAAATATTGCATTTCCACCTTTTTAGTCAATTGTATCCTTCAATATAAAATGAAGATATTAGAGGGGAAAATACATTTGTTTATTTTATTACCAAGGTGTTGTTTCTTTGTCAATACGTGAAGAAATGCTCCCCGAGTTGTCACAATGAACACATTAATTTGATGGACAGGATAAAAAATTAATTCACATAGTATTAAAGATGCAAACTCCCAACCAAGTGTGCATGAGCATACCTCATTCTCTAACAAATGTAGCAATAGGGAAAGCCAGCATAATCTGCTAATTAAAAAGTACTTTGATTACCAGTAGGTCTGCCTTGCATAACAGTTTCATAGATATACTGTAGTAATCAAAGTAATTTCTGTTCTACCATGTAAGGTGAATTATTACCTGACCAATTACTGGATCTTGTTCTCTCTCTGCTGAGGTTGTTATGAGGAATTTATAAAACTTCTGGCAACTGTGACTTTCCCTCACCCCAAAATCTCCCTTTTAATTTATTGGGGGGACAAAGAGAAGGAGGAGAGGAAGGAGCCCTAGCAGTTTTGTCTCCATTAATATGTCATGTGCTAAACAAATATTAACAAGCACGAATTTCTGAATGTTTAGATTAATTAAATCATTAAACTAGCATTTGCTATGCTGCAAATATCCATTTCACCCTGTTGAATTTATCTAATATCTGTGGGCACTGATTAGTAGATTTGCTCATTATCGAACTGAACTTGTTGCATAAATCAAGGCCTTAAAGCATTATTTAGTGTGGTTGTTCCCTGAGACATTTTTAACCTTTCTGTCTCAAGTACTTCAATTTAGTTTAAAAAAATAAAAGATAAATATGTACTATTTCATTTCTGAGGCTTAATATTGACCGTAAATCATAACAATGCATGAAAAGTTCTCTCTAACCTCTCTCCCTATACAGTCATTTAACCAGAGTTTAAATGACTGTATGCATTTTTACTTTAGGTATGTATGCATTTTTATTTTACCACTAAATATTTAATATCTTTAAACTTGTTTATTTGATATGACTCTATCATTTCTTCTAATTTTTCTCTTGATCATTTTTTCCAATGGTGTGTGTAGATCCCAAGAACTACTGTATATGCTTTTACATTTTAATATTTATTATTTTTTTTTAGAAAATAGTTTCAGAGAAACCAATAGTCATTATCCTGAAATTCCACAGTGAGGAATGAAGGGCCCACTTGAAACAAGAAGCATAATGTTAAGGCTGTTATATAGACCATTTCTGGATTTTTTAAAACATCTTCAGTTTAAGCCATCTCTGCTTTATCCCGTTTTATATCTCTGAGGATGCCCTCAGTGGATTAATAAACACAATCGTATGTAAAATACCTAGCAGAGAACTGGTGGATGTTAACTTGGCAGCATTATTCTACAGGAGAATGTGATGAATCATGGCAGAAAATGTCACTTCACTTCTTAACCCGTGTGTAAGGGGATCTGTGCAAAAAATATTTTATACATATTTTCTTCATTTCAGTAGTCCTTATGTAAGCAAATACTACTGACTTTACTGTGGCTACCCCCATGAGTAAGAATTTGCAGGACTGGGTATATAAAGGAAGAAATGCTGTTTGCGCCAGGAGGTTTACAGTCTAATTCAAACACTTACACTTCTTTCACCAAATCACACCAAGTGCAACAACAAATCTGCTAAAAACAGGTACATTGTTTTTTTCCCCACCGTGTAATTTTTCAGTCTGCCACTTCATTATGCCTTCCCACAAGCACTATAACCATAATGTGTAGATTAACTACTTATATCTTGCTGGGTTTTACTTTTCTTTTTTTATTAAAAAAGAAACACAAAACACTTTTTGTTCTGCTCTTCTCAAGCGCTCACTGCTGCTGAATTATCTTTACTGTGATGCTGCTACTACCCCTTTTCAGGATCCTATTAGAACTTTCCACATTCTTCCACCCATTCCCCAAAAATTTCATTGCCACACTTACCTCCTCAGACCAGCTCCTTCTCACACTGCATAGACAGACTAACAATTCCCCCCTTTTCAAACTACCTTTGAGCTCCCTGCTCCTCAGCTGACTCATTCAGGTACAGCCTGCAGGATCTGGTCAGAGCAGCCTCTGACAGAATATTTGGGTGCTGGTCTTTCCTCCTTGTACAGCTGAACACCTGGAGGGAGAAATCACTCTGATTTCCCATCAAAAACAAC
>NW_020664369.1:14114750-14177288 GCF_002925995.2 Terrapene triunguis | reverse complement strand
TAAAAGTCAAAACAAAAGGAATCAAAGTAATAAAGCTTAAAATTAATCAGATTTTTAGACTATTTCTTTTATAGGTAAAAAATTCAAAATTTCAGCTTTTATTCAGATTCAGAACTTTCAACCCCCAAAATGTTGGAATCTCCCACAGAACAGAAATTCTGGATCTCGATCAGCAATAATAAATATCTTAAATTTAGATCCCAGAGAACAATTCTGACCCTTTAAGGTTAGGTGAGAGTGACGTGCACACAAGAAAGGAAGAGTTTTGCAAATCATGTGTAGCTATCTGAAACAACGCAAATACGTCTTGTCATAAACCCCAATATCAGGCCAGTCGCACCAGGGTTTCTAAGCCTTTGGACTGACCATGTTTCAGGCATCATAGATTCTACCCCCCTCCCCCTCCCGTCTAAATTAAATTATCATTCTGAATATTAAGTAGTTTCCAGATAAACTCTTAAGAATGATAATTTATTTTGTCATTAATCATTAATAATATTCATTCTGAATATTAAGTACCGGTAGTTTATTTCTAAACCTGCAAATGCATTTCAGAAAATTCCATGGTAAGATCTAATTAATATATTGGAATGCACGTTTCTAAACAAAACAGTTGCTTACAATAGAATTCTAATATGTTTCCAATTGAGCATGTTTTCATTGCATACCTGTCTGAAGAAAAGGCTTGCGGGGGGAGACCTACCACACTGAAATAGAGCTCTGTTCAGTTTAAAAGGATGAGCTGCAAACAGCTGTCACTGAATAGTTTAATGTTTCACTAGGCTTGGCTTGCAATCATTTTCCCAAAGTACCATAAGAGACACTGCTTATGTGTCCTTTATAGAGAGCCTCATTCTTTGCTAAATAGTGTGTGGATCTATTGTCGCTGGTGCATTATTATTTCATCCTTTTGGAGCTGTTTTTCACTTGGTTGAATAGTCAACTATTTAACATACATTCAGATAACCTTTGAAAATGTCTTTTCCTGGTATTTATTAAGCAAGCACCATTCCCCAAATACAAACCCCAGCACCCTCAAGTTTTTTGGGGTTTTTTTTGTTTTCCTTGTGTGACCTAAGCCTTATTCAGGAGAATGCTCTGCTGAGGGCCAAATTTCTTATATCACTTGTACCTAGCATCTTGGCCCAAGAAAATCCACATGTAGGACACAATGTGTCAAATTAATCCTTCGTGTAAGTACATTAAAGTCCATGGAGTTACACTAGGAATCTTTTCAAATGGATTCTTATTTCACCTACTGAGACTGGAAGGTGCCTTCCTACTTTCCAAAGCTTATGGAATGTATACCTCCCCCGCACGCACCACCTCCAAAAAGACCCTGGTCAGGAATCTCTGCTTTCCAGGCTGCTTGTGAGCTCCAAGGATCTTTGTAATAGACATACCAATCTCTTTAGACACCCCTCCCACCCCAGAGTTGAAGCTTTGCATGCCTTTAAAGAACCTCTTATGCTGACTTTGGGAATTTCCTAGCCAAAGCTTAGCATAAGCCCTTCCCATATATCAGTCTGCTAAGTAGGCATGAATAGTACAGAATACAAATGTGGTTGTCATGATTTGTCATTTTTGCTAAGGATCTTTTTTAGGGGAGAGAAAAATGGGGGGAGGGAATGCATAAAGGAAAGTTAAAATAGTATTAAATCATGCCTAGAACTTAGAAATAGTTAGAGAAGTAGCCTAGCTGTGTTGATTTTTTTATTCTTTTAAAATATCCTTTTTGTGTTTTGTTATGTGGAAGTTCGTCATCTAGTGGCTTTTTTATTTCGTTTTGTTTTGTTTCATTTTTTCTTCTAACAAATCCTTATCCTATTACAATAGTCAAATGCCTGCAGTCTCAAAGCATTTAGTCAGGATTTCTTTTCTTTTTTAAATAAAACTTACAATAAAGTGTACTTAACCTTGGTTCAACCAGACAGTCTGTTTGGCTTTGGAATAGAAACAGATTTGCCTGTATAGCTGACATATATTGAAGTCAATTGTACGTTAATTGTAAGCAGTATTCCTGAACAGATTTATTCAGACTGCTGATCACTTGATGCGCAAATAGAACAAAAGATGTCAATGTGTAATTTTTGTGGCCGTCAAAGGGAGAGAATAAATGGGCATAATGACAGTATAAAAAGATAATCTCAAGTCTTACATGATATGGACCAGAAGAGCAACCCACATTTGGATAACTAAAAAGAGCAGTTACCTATAGAAGTAATAGAATGTTCATATCCAAGACTTTCAACAGAACAGCAACAACAAACAGTGTTGGGGTTTTGGTTTTTGTTTGTTTTTGTTTTATTTTGGTTCTTGAAGCCCTAGCAATAGTTGTATGGCTCCAGATATCTGAGGCATACAACTCAATACCAATGAGCATAAATCGATGTTATATGCAGACAATGTCCTTTTGTATACATCCAAGCCAGAAACCATGATTCCAGCTAATCCCTAATTCAAAAATTCTGATCAGTGTCTTGGTGGAAAATAAATTTGGGAAGAACTATTGGAAATCTCCCAGTCATCGCCCAGAAGGACTTCCTCTCAGTGGAATTTCGTAGGCAAACTGATGCAAGTTAAGTACCTAGGTATAAAAGTACCAAGAAATATTAACAAACTAGTGAAGGTGAGTTTAGATCTTGTGCTCTCAAAAATAGTTAGTGATACAAACATCCTGGTACTCCCCCAAATGAATATGCTGCATAGGCTCCTCTATATTCTAAGAGGTCTGTGTATGTCCCTCTGTCTTATTTTGTAAAATCTAATTTCATTATTAAAGCCTTCCATATGGGCTGTGGTCAACACCCACAAGTATGATTTAAAATTCTCCAACTCCCTATAGAAGGGAGGAGGTGTTTAGGCTCCCAGACCTACAAAATTACTATAATGCTTTTATTATGTCATAGATAACATGCTGAAACCAGTTTGACAACAGTGGATGGACAATGAATGTGTATTGTGGCACTCAATTCCCCCTGGCTGTCTCCTTGTTTCCTCCTTTTGTTTGATGGAGAAAAATAAAGGATCTACAGTTATGGATAAATGAAGGGTCTGGGCAATCCTAGCTAAGAGGTACCAATATCATCGTAGGAACAATGCACCTATATGGGTAACCCAGACTTGCAAATTGGGAACAAAAACTATTTTGCATCATTTGGATTCCCCAATTAGTCCACGATGAGGGCTTTGTTCCTTTTCTAAGGCTAAAGCTACCTAGCCTAGTGACAGTACTTACAACTAAGACATTTGCTAACAAATCAGTTTGGCCCTAATGTCCTAGGACTGCCAGAAGATCAAGAACTACTGGGAATTTTAAGAATGCTTCATAAACTCCCCAGGCCCATGTCTACTTTGTATGTTTTGTTAATGAAGAAGGAACTCTGTTGTAGTCTGGAATTCTTTGTGAAAGGAGTCATAGTTTTGGGGTAACTGCAGCTGTATTCCCCACCCCACGCCTGTCATGGTCCCTTGAAGGCACCACTTAAGATTTCTCTCTTCCAGCCTTCAGCTCTCTGGGGTGGAGACCTGTGTCTCTCTCCTGCCTGACTGGGATTTAAGGCTGCACAACTCCCTGCCTTATACTGTGATATGCTTAGCAAGTCAGTCTGCCTAAGGCCAGAGCCTGTGTGTCTGCTAACACATCTACCTTGGTCAGGCTTGGGATGATTTAGTTGGGGATTGGTCCTGCTTTGAGCAGGAGTTGGACTAGATGACCTCCTGAGGTACCTTCCAACCCTGACATTCTATGAGTCTATGATTTTATATAAATCTTCTTTGGAAATAAACAGGATTGAAAAAAAAAATCTATCATCAGTTTTTTCCTCCTAACAGAAGTAACCCACAATGCCCTGGATATTGGCTAACTGCTCAGGTCAAAAGGGGTATCACAAGTAAAAACCGAATACTGCATCTTTTAAATTTTTTTATGCCTTTTAAATTTTATGCATATATTGCTATTATTGAAATTGTATTATTATTTTTTTAAGTTATTGGTGGTAAATTTAGCACTGTTCCTCAGAGTTTTGTCCAAGCTGCCACTGATTTCCATGTAAGAATAAAGGGACCATTGCATATTCAAATATGTCCTTACCATTCGATTTTTTTCTAGAGTTCAGACTTCAGCTACTATGGAATACCAGTGAGATGGAAGGGCATTCTGGATATTACATATAAATGGACATATTTCAGTTATTTTCTCCATGATGTCAACGGGAATAATACTGCAGCTTCCTTACATGGATAGTCCTAATGGCAGCTGAACTCACATGGTTCAGTTTGCAGAAGTGGACAGGATTCAGTGCTACTAGGTGTAACTGTGGAGGGACCGGTAGTCTTGCCATTCCCTCCACAGTGGGTGCTCTTTCAACCATGGTGACTTCTGCAGGAGCAGTCTGGAATATATGATTGCTTCCCTCCTATCATCTTCATGGACTTCCTCAGAACTCACTTTATTTGAGCTGCACACTGGGCGCCACATGTGGCCTCCAACAAGTAGTTTTAACTGGATTATGGTTTGTCTGTACCAGGGGTTCTCAAACTGGGGGTCGGGACCCCTCGGGGTCTCGAGTTTATTACATAGGGGTCGCAAGCTGTCAGCCTCCACCCCAAACTCGGCTTTGCCTCCAGCATTTATAATGGTGTTAAATATACAAAAAAATGTTTTTCATTTATAAGGGGGGGGGGTCACACTCAGAGGCTTGCTGTGTGAAAGGGGTCACCAGTATAAGAGTTTGAGAACCACTGGTCTAGACCTAATATATGATCTAGACCACATAATTAAAGCTCATAATTAGAGCTCTTCAGCCTGTTGAAGTTTAGGTGAAGTTGAATATACATTCTAGTCAAAACACAATTAAAATAAAATGGAATCTGAATGTGGGAAAAGACCTTCACAAGCCATGATTGCTAAAAGTTAGTCATATAAACCATTTCTTTTATCACTTGATCTGGATGAAAATGTAGCTGAAAAGGGGGGGAAGGGGTTCCATATTAGATTTGTAGTTGGTTCAGGCAAATAAATGTGTTTTCTCGATTTCTCCCTTGCTACAAGCTTTTGCAAATTGCCACATTGTCTGCATTAAACCAAAAACACGCTATCAGCTGAAGATAAATGAGGGTGTCAGCTGAATAGTGTTGCATGAATTACAGATAAGAAAAGTACTTCTTTAAGCACTTACAAGCGTAACATAAAAACACAACACATGAAGCTAAGAAATAACATATTTGCTTTTGTGGTGAACTGTTGACGATCACAACTAGGGCACGGCAGATGAAAAAGAGAGATTGTATCTGTGAGTACATGGTATGTAAGATGTCTGCATGGAGGATATTGTGGGGGGCATGTGTCACACATTTCCTTCAGCACAGTTTTTAAGTTTGTCCTCTTGTGCTTCTCAACAGTTTGAAAAAATATATTCCTGAGGTTCTCCCCTTTGAGTGCAAAATAAAATAAAAAAGTAATAACACTGAAAAGCCGATGGGCAAAAATTGATTCATAAATGAGAAGGTGGCATTCATCTCAACGTTCTTATTGGAAACCTAAATCTCAGTAAATTTGTAGCCTAAGGATACAATGGGCTTAAAGGATTTCTGTCTCTGAAGAAAAATTAGAAGGCCTTTGAGGTAAGGTAAATGGAAAAGGTTGTTTGGGCAAACGTGGAACTCCAGCACTATTAAATGTTAAGCACCATCAGGGGGTATCTCAGTCATTAACGAGAGTGGCATGTTGGAGATTGTTTCAAGCAGGAGAAGAATTATGGATGGCTGTGCAGAGGTGGCCCAATGCCACAGGGAAATTATGTCAAGCAAGACAAAGGTTTTTTGTATCTTATTGTGGGGGGAAAGTGCTGAAATAGTGTCCTTTTCTTTATCTATTTCAGGCATTTCCCCTCTCCTCCCCAACAAAAATGACCCCTAGTGGTCCTCTAAATGCACCAAGTCTATTAATTTATCTTCACAGTCCACTGAGGAGATTTGTCCATGTGATGGTCAGCTTTGCCCATGTGGTGCACTCACTGCTTACTAATAATGTAGCAATGAGCACATTCACTTTAAATTCAAGTAGTTAGCACTCTTGATTGACTTGGCAGTGTTTTATAGATCCTATGTGTTAGTTTTATATATAATTAAAAGGATCTCAGGGGTTCTGTTAGCAACCTACAAGATAAGTTATCCTGTGTGAATGTAATATTGCTGTCTAGGGAGGGAGATATTTAGAAGCCAACCCAAGATCATCCCTGTTTCAGACCACTGGAGCCTAAGAACAGAGCAGACGTGAAGTGTTATATCTCTAGGCTATAGTTACC
This sequence comes from Terrapene triunguis, assembly GCF_002925995.2. Lineage (NCBI taxonomy): Eukaryota > Metazoa > Chordata > Testudines > Emydidae > Terrapene > Terrapene triunguis. The sequence continues at coordinate 14,170,980 of NW_020664369.1, read as the reverse complement.
AACCTTCTCATTACACTAGCACATCCTTCTGGCTGCTTTGCAAAATAGCCCTGGGATTGGAAACTCTGCAGGAAGCTGTGTGTTCTCTCACAGCTGGAAATATGTTGCTGTGATGACAGCAATTGCATGTAAAATGGGTATTAAAATAGTCCTGAGTGCTGAGAATATGTTCCTTTCCCAGTGTGCCTTAAGTTATTGCCTGGAGAGAACGGCAGCTAGTGTGATCTGTTTTGTAATTCCATTTCAGAACAAATGCTATACATGCTGTTGAGAAATGCCATTTTTAGGCTTGTCTACTAGTACACAATTCATAGCCATGTGTTAGTGGGTTGTTATGTGGTCTCATGTTTTTGTTTTTATCATGAGAGCCACATATTTATGTAGAGATTGTCTCATGGACTATCACCAGCCTCATTCATGATGGCATGGACCACTTCTGCTGCCATTCACTGTCTCATAATATTCCTGTTGCAGCTACTGTGAAGGAGCTGAAAGCCAGGAGGAGAGCTGGCAGCCTGTGACTGGCCAGTTCCCCATGCACTACCATTGAGAGCTCGGAGCCCACCAGTGGGCCCACCAACCACAGTTTAGGAGCCACTGGTCTAATTCAGTTTGCTGTTGCTATAAGCTCTTACTTTAATTGGCTTTTCATCATAATTATTTTGGGCCAAATCAAGTCATACAATCAATTTAGTCACAATCTCTGTTTAGGAATCTGCCTTGTGGTGGGGACATGTAAACTGTGCCATGTTACAGCCTATTTCTCTATTATGCCACAACTGTTCAGCAGGCTGGCATAGAGTGAGAGAAGGGCCAAGATCCAATCTCGTCACCACCCTCCTCCCTCCCTTGGGGCGAAAATGTGTGCCTCTGGTGGTACACAATTGGAACAGGCTCACTACCATTTCTAGCTACCCTTCTTCAACCCCTGCAATGGAGAAGTGGCAAGCCCTGACACAGGATGTGGAGTAGGAAATGGGGAGATGAAGGCTTCTGGCCTCCCTCCTTCTCCTCTGCCGCCTATAATCTACCCCTTAATCAACTATATGTATAGGAGTAGGGAGAGATTGTGACTCCCATTCCACCTACTCACAAAGTATGGGGCAGGAACTGTCTCACACACATGGTTTGTATAGCAGTTAGTTCAGGGTTCACAATATAAGTATTAATCACAGTCAAACAATGGGGCTGGATTGGCAGAAGTTTGAATAGCCTCATAAAGAGCACATTGGAGCAATACAGTTCTTATTGGTAGCTATATGTGGACGTAGTTTGTGCATTTTTGATAACTATACAAGGAACTAGAGTCCAGGGTTTTTTAGAAATAAGAATAAGGGAATAAAAAGGTAGGACCATTCCACTGATGCAGTCAATTCAATTAATTTGAATAATATTGGGGGAAGATCAATGCTTTGGGTGGAAACCATGAAAAAAATACTGATTAACCATATGCTAGTAAAATGAAGATCTTTATTGTCTCACCTTGGTAGATGTCTCCTCCAAAATTAGGATGGAAAGACCATGGAAAAGTAGGACATGAAAGTTTGAACCACTTGCAGTGCAGAGGCTGTTGTGTGGGGCTTCATTCTTCTTTGCTGTCAGCACCTAGCACCTTTCAGAATAAATTCAGTTTGAAATAAGGAGCACATATTCTTAGAAATTGATCGATCTCTCTCTCTCTCTCTCATGCACACACAATTAGATTTTGTAATGTCTTGGATTTGTTAAGCTCCTTTGTGGTCTCTACAATTCTTAACCAGGGTATTTAATGTGTTTAAAATTAAAAACTCATTATTCCATCTTCATTTTTAATACAAGCCTCAAAGTTCAAAGTCTGAAGAGCTGGGGAAGAAAGAGACCACTCTCAGACTAAGATGTAGTAGACTAATCCTGTAGGATCCATGTGCAGTTCACTTTTATACATTTTGCACTTAAACAGCCATTTGGCAAGTGGAATTAAAGATAAAGAAATGTATGTAAAACCCTGACGTGCTGGGTTCATTCCTAGACTAAAAGTTTTAGGCTTTAGATTTAAGTGCAGCTTCTGAAAATGTTAAACATCCTGCATACTAAAGATACTTAATTCAGATTTAGCAGTAGGAGTTTTGAAGGCCTGCCACAAACAAAGTAAAGCCAGAGAAGTATGCATTCCTCTTACATTAAAAGGAACCATCACTCAAAATAATATCTGCCTAATATGAAACCATAGAATGAAGGCTGAAATCCTGTGGAAGGTTTGTGCTGCTATGAAAAGTTTACATTAAAACCAGAATGAACACTCTACCAATTATAGAATCCCATCTGTATCAACAAGAGAGAGTCTTTGCCTTGTGTCTTCAAAGTTTGAGTAAAACTGTGAGATAAAACCATCTGAGGTCAAAAGCCCAGTTTTAAATTTGCTTAAGTTGCAATTACTGAATATAAAGCCCAACAATATAAATACTGTATTAATAATAAAAAAGCTGTTGAACTTCAATCTGTTTCATCCAAGCAGTATGTGTGATATCGATTCACAACTAATTGCTTTAGAACAGACTTTAAATTACAATATTTACTATATATGTTAATACATAAGTTGTGATTAATTATTTAAGGGATACATTTTCCTCTCATTTATAGTTATGCTACTCTTATTGAAATTCCTCAGAGTTATGCATATGTAACCAATGGCAAAATGTGGCCTTTAATTCTAAACTATTAATAGTATTTGTAAGGGTGTTTGATTAAAAATATGCTCATTTTGACCCTTATCTTGCAAATTCTTATAAAAACACGCCCATGCACTCTTGTGTTTACAGGTCTGAAGCCTTAGTCCTTGGCACCCTCCGACTTCAGGAAAGTGGTTACTGCTGTTAATGATTTGTATACTGTAGCACCATAAAGTTGCGTGGTACTTCGTTGAAATAAATTACAAGGTCTCTTGTTGAAGATATTACTGACAATAGACAAATGTTGGAAAAGGACAAAGGAAAGAGTAAAGATAAAGGAAGAGTGTTGAAACAAATACAAATATTGTGAGTTATAGTATAATATATACGAAGCTTATAAATGCTGATATAAAACGGTGAATGAGGTAGTAAGACAAGAAGGGAAGAATAGATAGCACAGGAATGGAGATCAACAGCAAAAAGCAAAGTGAAAGAGGAGGGTTTTGAGCAGTGAACTGAAGAAAGAGGCTTTAGAAGGCAGTAATTCCAGGTATGCAGGGTGGCAAGATAAAAGGCCAGAGGAGAGGGGGTGCAGATGTACGGCAGGACAAAGTGAGTAGAGCTGGTTAGAGTGTAAGTTGTGAAAAAATGGTCTTTGTCACAAAATGTTGACACTTATATTTCACAACAATGTGAAACTCTACCCGTGAGACAAAATGTGTGTTGTTGATTTTTAATTAAATAGCTTTATCTTATCAACATCCCTTAGAAAAAAGAAAATTAAATGGCCATAGATTATAATTTTTAAATTCCTGTCTGAAGTTCTTGAACCAACCGAGGCAGCATGGTCCTGTAGATAGGGCATTTGACTTAGACACAAGGAACTTGGATTCATTTCTGCTACTGACCTGAGGTGAGACATCGGGCAAGTCCTTTCATTTCTCCATGTTCTGTTTCCCATTCCATCATTTATATGTCTTGTTTATTTAGAGCTTTTGGGGCATAAACTTTGTGTCACTACATAACGCCACATGTGGGCACCATCAGCCCTGGTGACTCTGGCTGGCGCAACAGTCCTTAGTAGACTGTGTGTTTGATGATGATGACTTTCTTTCACTGTGTGTTTGTAGGCTCTAATATAATGCAATTATTATTAATAGTATTCAGTAAGCTCCTGGGTGGAGATGTCATGAAGCTTGCATGTTTTTTGTAAACAGAACATGCTGAGGGGAAAAATAAGCTACTTAATACTGATGACACTAATGTTACTTTAAAGTAACCACAAGCTTAATTCCACTCTCAGTTGTGATGCAATCCCACTGACTTCAGTAGACTTTACAAACAAGAGCAGATTTCTTCCCCCTGCTTGGAATAGAGTGGCTCATGGTCACTGCAGGGTAGAATTTTCCATTAGAAAAAGTTCCACCCTACCTCTCCACCTCTCCACATGCTCTTGTAATTAAGAGCTCTGCTGGAGAATTTTCTTTATGGGGACTTGTTACCAGCTATGGAAATCTGGAAGTTGATGGAGAAGAAAATTTTCTTAGGGTTGCATTTGCTTAATAAGAATATCTGCCCATGTCTAATAGCAGGAAAACTATTTCAACCAAGTGTCCAGTGCAATCTGATCAGGATACAGAGAAGGTTTTTGTGACTCAAAAGTCTCTACATGAAACACATTGAGACGTTTGTGATGGAGGTTACATTTCTAGGGCCATATCATGCCTTTCTGGTTGCACAGCGAGAGGGCCCACTATGTGAGGATCTCTACCTGGCCAGATGATGGGCAGTTTGTGCTGCTTTCAAGGATGCCTACACCCCACATGCCTGAATACACACAAATATACCAAATCCCACAGCAGGTGCTCCCCAGGTCTGCAATCCACGTATGTGGAGGAGGTGCTTGAAGAAGGATGGAAGACATTAATCATTCCCTCCCCAAACCTTCCTGCTCGAAATTCAGGGAGACAGGGAGTTCCATTGTCAGTAGAATCATAGAATATCAGGGTTGGAAGGGACCTCAAGAGGTCATCTAATCCAACCCCCTGCTCAAAGCAGGACCAATTCTCAACTAAATCATCCCAGCCAGGGCTTTGTCAAGCCTGACCTTAAAAACCTCTAAGGAAGGAGATTCCACCACCTCCCTAGGTAACCCATTCCAGTGCTTCACCACCCTCCTAGTGAAAAAGTTTTTCCTAATATCCAACCTAAACCTCCCCCACTGCAACTTGAACCATTACTCCTTGTTCTGTCATCTGCTACCACTGAGAATAGTCTAGATCCATCTTCTTTGGAACCCAATTTCAGGTAGTTGAAAGCAGCTATCAAATCCCCCCTCATTCTTCTCTTCTGCAGACTAAACAATCCCAGTTCCCTCAGCTTCTCCTCATAAGTCATGTGCTCCATCCCCCTAATAATTTTTGTTGCCCTCTGCTGGACTCTTTCCAATTTTTCCACATCCTTCTTGTAGTGTGGGGCCCAAAACTGGACACAGTACTCCAGATGAGGCCTCACCAATCTCGAATAGAGGGGAACGATCACGTCCCTTGATCTGCTGGCATTGCCCCTACTTATACATCCCAAAATGCCATTGGCCTTGGCAACAAGGGCACACTGTTGACTCATATCCAGCTTCTCGTCCACTGTAACCCCTAGGTCCTTTTCTGAAGAACTGATTCCTAGCCATTCGGTCCCTAGTCTGTAACAGTGAATGGGATTCTTCCATCCTAAGGGCAGGACTCTGCACTTATCCTTGTTGAACCTCATCAGGTTTCTTTTGGTCCAATCCTCTAATTTGTCTAGGTCCCTCTGTATCCTATCCCTGCCCTCCAGCGTATCTACCACTCCTCCCAGTTTAGTGTCATATGCAAACTTGCTGAGAGTGCAGTCCACGCCATCCTCCAGATCATTAATGAAGATATTGAACAAAACCAGCCCCTTGGGGCACTCCACTTGAAACCGGCTGCCAACTAGACACGGAGCCATTGATCACTACCCGTTGAGCCCGACAATCTAGCCTGCTTTCTATCCACCTTATAGTCCATTCATCCAGCCCATACTTCTTTAACTTGCTGGCAGGAATACTGTGGGAGACCATATCAAAAGCTTTGCTAAAGTCAAGGAATAACACATCCACTGCTTTCCCCTCATCCACTGATCCAGTTATCTCCTCATAGAAGGCAATTAGGTTAGTCAGGCACGACTTCCCCTTGGTGAATCCATGCTGACTGTTCCTGATCACTTTCCTCTCCTCTAAGTGCATCAGAATTGATTCCTTGAGGACCTGCTCCATGATTTTTCCAGGAATTGAGGTGAGGCTGACTGGCCTGTAGTTCCCCAGATCCTCCTCCTTCCCTTTTTTAAAGATGGGCACTACATTAGCCTTTTTCCAGTCATCTGGGACCTCCCCCGATCTCCATGAGTTTTCAAAAATAATGGCCAATGGCTCTGCAATCACATCCGCCAACTCCGTTAGCACCTTCGGATGCAGCGCATCCGGCTCCATGGATTTGTGCTCGTCCAGCTTTTCTAAGTATAGTATAGAGGCACAGCACCTACTGCACATTCCACAAAATCAATTGGGATTAACCCCAAATCCAATTTTTGGGGGGGAGGGAGGGGGTTGATCAGCAAACTCCACCCCCATTATGGAACAATTTGATGAAGATTCCATGAGGGGAACTTTAAATCTCTCCACCCACTCAATTTTGCCGACTTCCCCTCAGGGAGACGTAGGTTTGGCCTCTAGAAAATTTGACCAACGTGTTTGGATTATACTGCTTTTTTAACTGTGCACTTTAAAATGGGTATAATGATTCTGACCTCTATTGTACAGCACTTTGAGCTCTACTAATGAAAAGTGCTATGTAGGAACTGGGAATTATCATCATCAACATCATATGTATGTTATTCTCTCCCTCTCCTACACCTTACATGTCCACTATCTCTGTCCTGTTGTAAGTAAAACTGAATTCCTAATGGTAATTTATTAGTTTAAAATATAGTTGTAATCTACTTTTCCTTTCCGCCTTTGCTCTCCCCTGCTCCCCTCAAACCTGACACCTTACTGGATTTTACCTAAGGTTACTCAACATCAGAGGTCTTCATTTACAAAGAGGTAAAAACCTATGGATCTGAAAATATTTTTTAACTAGTAACTCACCCACACTACTGTTCAACTCAAGTGGAACTCCTAATCTTAGTAAAATAGGAAAGCAATCTTCTATGTCTAAAGCAGGTGAGTTCTATTTCGGTTGCTATGGAGCTGTACAAGAAATGAAAATGCAGACATGAAATATCACATATTGCACCTCATATGTTTCAGAAAGAGACTAGGGACCCCAATCAATAAATGCAAAGGGAAGAATGCTATATTCCCTTACTCTAGAAGTCCAAAACTTCAAACAAAAAAATTAAATTGGGGTATTAGCAATTTAGTAACATTGAATTGACATACTAGTACCAACTTAAAATTACTTATCAAATAAAGTTAATATGAGTACAGTAGAAAAAAATTATGAACAGTACAGATAGTATTTTCCTTCTTGTCAGAGAGCTCTACCTGGAAAGGGCCAAATTTTGCTCTTGGGGTTAATGGAGGCAACTGCTTAGGACCTGCAGCAGTGTCTAAAATGAAAAATAAATGACCCTAGCACATTCTGTGATTATTACCTTTGTTTTTGTATTGTTTGTACAATTATTTGTAAGTTTGTACAGACTGTCAAAATTTTATTGTAGTTGGTTCCGTTTTGTTACCTTGGGCCTTATATTTTTTCCTTGTAAGCACTTATCGCTGTAGGTTTTTTGTTTTTTGGTGGGTTTTTTTGTGGGGGAGAGACTGGGGGGATTATTTGTTTGTTGTTTGCTTGTTTGTTTCAGTTTGTTGTTGCTTTTCATTCTTTGCTTTGACCTTGCTTCATTTGGCATTCTGGGACAGAAAGAATAATAAAAACACATCACCAGTTCTGAGCCCTGGTCTATACTACAAATGTATGTCAGTATAACTACGTCCCTGAGCGATGTAGTTATATTGACCTAACACCATAGACAGCACTATGTTGATGGGAGGGCTTCTCCCTTCGACATCACTGCCGCCTTTCAGGGAGGTGGAGTATGGGGGCGTTGTCGTAGGAAGTGTCTCCACTAAGTGATACACTAGCACAGCTGCTCCAGTGCAGCTGCTCCGCTGCAGCACTGTAAGTGTAGACAAACTCTGACTGTTATAAATTCAAATGTTGATTGTAAGGCAGTCCATTTTTACTCCTTTGTTCGGGGACATGTTCATAAATCAGATTTAGAAAAAGCTAGGTAAAGCCTAGATAAAATATGGCATCAGGTGAAGCATGTATTGCCTTTAATTCTAGAAGATTGACTATCAAAAATGTGTCTGGTACTATATCCATAGTGAATCATTTTATTTTTTTCTGCTAAGGAAATACAGCTATATGTTGTAATTTGAACTTGATAACAGTTATTCCATCTTATATTGGTTCATAAGTGAAAGTCTTCAGTGATATCTTTAATTTACCATACATTTTTAAAGCAGTCAGTTTGATCAAATCATTGCATTATTTAGAAATATGTTTTACAAGTAATTTTGCAAGCTAATTATTTAGTGAAGTTATGCTTTTTTAAAGTGCATGAAATAAGTGATTAGAAGGTAGTAAGTATTCTTTAAGACAAGAAGAAACTAAACAATGCAAAATCAACATGAAGAAATAAATAGACATTTTATAGTGATAATAATGCCTTTAACTGAACATTTTCACCTATCAAACTTTTTTTTATTTTATTTTAATTACCCATAGTAATGCTTTCTGATACCCATGCTATAGCACTGACTTCGGTATTTCTATAGTTCCATCTCTCTAAGGATTTCATGCCATACAAGAATAGAAAATTGAAAAGGAGTGAGTTTATGGCAAAATAATTGATATCTCTTAAGGTTTTTCCCTTGAGAATATTAATTGTTTTGACTAGCCTTTCTGGGTGTTTCATAGTCCATGTTACATGCATCTCATCTGTTTTGTAAAAATTATTCAATGAGGAATTCAGGCCCTGTGTCTCGCCTATCAAACAAAGTTAAAATGTTGGTGGGTCTTGAACATAGATTAAAATAGTAATAATACAAACAGTAAATTTTTTTCACTATCGATAGGCATTAATGGCTAGATTCTGCCACATTTATGTGGATTGCGCACATTATTTGGTGAGTAGCCCCACCGAAATTATTGCAGTTATTTATGAAGTACAGTGTTTCTCAATATGGATAAGGGTTTCAGAATCCAAGCCAAAGTGCTTCTAATAGTCTAATTAAGAATGCTACCCAAACTATTAGATTCTGCTGAATGTTGCTATGTGGGGTTTTTTTATTATGCTTGGATAGAAATATGTTTTCTCTTTATTGATATTCCATAAGCATTTTCTCCTTTTTACAGTGTATTTAAATCCCTGTTTTTTCTTCATACCAACCATCATCTTGCATTTATACAATCTAGGGCAAAGTGCTGGTGGGAGTCAGAGGGAAAAAATACATTTTTCCCTTAAAGTATAGTCTAATAATAGGTTGGTAAGTGTAGAGAATTTTTTTAGCAAATACTTAAGTTTAATAGCTGAAATACCGTAAACACCATATTTTGCTGTGGTTGCCTTGGTAATAACTTGTTTCCTATAGAATATCAGAACATACAATGCAGTTGTTCAGAATCTACATAACTTGCTAGAGGTGAATGGTAGTGCCTCTGGGGTGGTCATTTACATGTTCATTTCTATGCAACGTGGTGATATATTTTTCCCCCAGGTGCTTTTTAAAAAAAAATATTTATGCAAATTATGTTTTGTCACCATTTTTTCAATTAGCTGGCATATTCTTGCAGTTTTAAAGTTTTTGTGTTTTTGTTTGCTTGTTTATTTATTTATATAAAAATATTTTTTGTTACAACCCAAGGCGTTATATGGCATGGGAAAGTCATTAAGAGAGAGAGGTGGAGTGTGTATATTCTATCAGCTATCACCGCCACCACACTTTGTTGCTGTGGGGCCATGCTTGCCCAAATTGTGTAATATCACACTGTGACTAGTCCCACTAAAAGCAATGCAATGTTAATAATAAAATAATAATAATATAATATAATAAATAAATACAGAAATAAGTACAAGAGTCTGATATCCTTATTCATGTTGAATAGCACCTTATTGCTTAGACAGTCCCTTTGTTCTCAGTGAAGCTGGTCATGGAGTAAGGTGCTACTCAACATTAGTAAAGGTTTCAGAATCTGGGCCTAAAATATTACTTATAAAGTTTTTCATCCTTAGTTCTCAATCTGCTTTATAAAGGTAGGGTATCATTTATTCAAAGAACATAGCAAAGTCCTGATAGTTTGTTAAACAGAAAATAGTATTAGGGCTACACCACCTTGTTATGGAAATTATTCTGCTATATAACATAACTCACTTGTGAGCAATGTTTTCTTATATTCTGCCAACATTTTCTTTTGCTCAGTTTCATCCTCTAAGCTATAATTATACTTCTCCAAGCCACTCTAAAAATTCCTCTCCCTCCTGAAGTCCAGAATGTGCTATCTCTACTGATGTTGAGTAAGTATCTTCTCTCTCAAATACACCTCTACCCCGATATAACGCTGTCCTCGGGAGCCAAAAAATCTTACTACGTTATAGGTGAAATCGCGTTATATTGAACTTGCTTTGATCCGCAGGAGCGTGCAGCCCCGCTCCCCCGGAGCGCTGCTTTACCGCGTTGTATCCGAATTTGTGTTATATGGGGTCGCGTTATATCAGGGTAGAGGTGTAGTTCCTTTGACTTTAGTGAAACAATTTGTAGAGTAAAGGTGTACTCTGTCTAAATAAGGGTATTGGAATCTGGCCTTTGCAGCTTATACGTTTTGAGTATTTGTATTCCTTCCCCCTGATCTCCTTCATAGTCATCATTTAGACAAACTAGGCATATTTTTCCCCCCTAAACATTTAACATTCCTAAGTGAATGAGACTGCACTGCTGCAACTGGGTGACAAAATTTGACTTCTTGAGGAGTTTTTATTTTATGGCAGAACTCTCCCTTCTGATCTACCCAGATTATCTTGGCTCCATTAGTCTGCTCCTCCTTCATCTGTGGAGCTTCCATGTATGTAGATGGAACACATTATCAGAATTGAAGTACTCATGGGTACTTGGAAAGGAGGAATTTACAATTAATCTTTTCAATGATTCAGTTTCTCAGGCCCTATTTATTTTTATTCCCCCTCTCCGAGCTACTCTCAATATAACAATGTTCTGTTATTGAAGTATGTAGAGCAACTACTAGGTTCAGTGACTTGCTGAAAAGCAGCAGTTCAAGTGCAACTGAGATAAAACTGAAGTGATATTGTTAGAATAGGGGAAAATTTCAAGACCTTTCTTTCCATTGATAATATCTGTTCTCTAGTTGTCAAGGAGACACTCAGAATCTTTTAGTTGTAACTGGCTTTTACCATCCATAATAGTGGCAGTGGCCAGAAATTCATTTTTCCCTTCTTTGGCTTGTGATGGTTTGCCACCCTTCTTATCAGATGTTGATCCAGCCACTCAGTTTCAGGTCTTTGTCACTTCCAAGCTACTTTACTGCACTGAGACACTGCAAAAGCTGCCTAAAAACATATGTCTGTTCACAACAATTAGACTGTGTAGACAGAAGACACTCCATTGGCTCTCCATCCAGGATCAGATAATTTTCAAGGTCCTGATGCTAATATTTAAAGCCATAGCTAGACTAGGGCCTAGCTTTCTCAAAGACAACCTTTTTACCTGAACAACAGGGACAGTGAAGCTGAAAGAATCCAGAATGAAGCTCAAATGAACAAAGATCAAGCTTTCTCAGTGGTAGGTCCTTGAGTGTAGAATTCCCTACCACCTGAGATCAGTATGGGCACAAGTCTCGCTGCCTGTAGGATGTGATTCAAGACTTGTTTTTTGCAGAAGCCTTCCTTCCTTAAATATAACTACAGAATGTCCAACAATGCTTTCCCTTAACAATCAAACAAGTGACGACAGCTATCCTTTTAGAAAACAGTAAAATGGAGGGATGAAAAATATGATCCTTTTGGAAGAATGTTGCTTAGTAAATATGTGTGTGCATGTGCTACCATGATATCAAGGTGCTAATGCATTGCAAATGCATAAAATAAATAGATATAGGCTGGTATCTAGGGCTGAATGAACTTGTAGGCTCTGAAGTTTTGCATTGTTTTGTTTTTGAATGCAGTTATGTAACAAAAAAAACCTACATTTGTAAGTTGCACTTTCACGATAAAGAGATTGCAATACAGTACTTGCATGAGGTGAATTGAAAAATACTATTTCTTTTGTTTATCATTTTTACAGTGCAAATATTTGTTATAAAAAAATATAAAGTGAGCACTATACACTTTGTATTCTGTGTTGTAAATTGAAATCAAATATTTGAAAATGTAGAAAAACATCAAAAATATTTAATAAATTTCAATTGGTATTCTATTGTTTAGCAATGCAATTAAAACTGTGATTGATCGTGATTAATTTTTCTAATTGTGATTAATTTTTTGAGTTGATCACATGAGTTAACTACGATTAATTGACAGCCCTAGTATTATTGTATCTTGCCTAGACTGGAATACAAACATTCTCTGTGCAGGTAAATCACTGGGCTTTAAACATTTTGTAAATAGCCTAATGAATGTTAATGTTTAAGTTTTGGTTTTTGAGGAGAAGGAAAAACATAAAGGAGGAAACAGGCATAAGCATTAAAGTAAGTAGTATTAATCATTGATTTAATCAGATATTTCATTTTCTGTGCATTTCCTGTCTTGTCACTCCTTTGATATGAAAAGACTTATTTGTTTAAGAAATCCAGAAGTGTTTGCTGTTGTTAATTTAGTTTGGAACAGTTACTGAGACTTAGCAGAGAACATCACTCCTGTCCTCTTGCTAGGGGCAGGTAGAAGAGGTGTGAGTGACAGCGTGCATACTGGTGGTGAGCGGCTGTAGCCTGTGCTCTGAAGTGACGCCCTGGAAAGCCAGGGGGTACAGAAAGGGCACAAAGCAGCAAACAACTGTCAAGTAACTGTTTCTGTCAGAGTGATGTAATGGAAATGTCTTACGACTGCTGCTGCAATGAGTGTGATTTCAAAGTAATAAGCATAACTGGCAGATGTAAATGGCTAGTTTATCAGTTTCTGTGACGTCTACAAGATTTTGTTGGCACTTTTTAAAAGGAAGACTGTAGAGCACCTAAGGAATGAGTTTCTGCAATAAATATTTTTCAGCATAATAACGTGCCTTCTCCCCACTCACCTGACTGTCATAGAATTCTAGGATCATTTTTGTATCCGTTTTCCTATCATAAGAATATATTTGTTGTTTGAGTTTTTGATTGAAATGGGGACTGGATGTCTATGATAGCAGGGAAAACCTCAATATTTTGCATGGCTTAGATCAGTTTTTTTTTTCATTGTTAGAATTTGCGTTGAGACTTTAAATTAAATAATACGAGTTTTTTTTCTACTGCCTTCAGGTGTTTTCTGTACCACTGTCTTATTGACAGATTTCTCTGTAATCTGTAATACAAAATTAAAATCGACATGTAAACTGAAACAAGTGTTAAGTATTCAATTCTCCATTTACTAACAGCATTCCCCTCCCTCATCTTTGTTTTAATACAAAAAGTCCTTCCTAAGTACTGCATTGAAATTATAAAACTCTTACATTGAGCCATCAGAAATACCCGTATAGTTTGTTTACAATCTAACATCCTCCATAAGTAACCACTTTACTGTTACTAAATACTGAGTGTGTGCGTTTGCACACATGTCTAGCTATGGAGTGTAGAAACAGGTCTCTACATCAGCAATAGAATTGTCATAGATTGATGGGCTAGAAGGGAACATTATGATCATTTAGTCTGACCTGCACAATATAGGTCATAGAATTTCACCTAATAATGTCTGCATCAAGACCACATCTCCTATTCGTGCTAAAGCATGTCTTTTAGAATTTTATCCGATCTTGATTTAAACACTAAGTGATAGATTAACCATCCCATCACCATGGAACTAGTTACAATGATTAATAACCCTTACTGTTAAAATTTTGCCTTATTTCCAGTCTTAATTTGCTTAGCTTCAGCTTCCAACTGTTGGATCTTCCTATGCCTTTTTCTGATAGATTGCAGAGCTGTGTACTGTCAAAAATCTCTTCCCCGTGTCGGGTACATGTTAGACCAGAATCAAGTCACTTTTTAATCTTCTCTTGTCTTTAACACTCAGATGCCCAACTCCCTATGGGGTACAAACCCCAAATAAATCTGTTTTACCCTGTATAAAGCTTATACAAGGTAAACTCATAAATTGTTCATCCTCTATAACACTGATAGAGAGATATGCACAGCTGTTCCCCCCCCCCAGGTATTAATACATACTCTGGGTTAATTAATAAGTAAAAAATGATTTTATTAAATACAGAAAGTAGGATTTAAGTGGTTCCAAGTAATAGCAGACAGAACAAAGTGAATTACCAAGGAAAATAAAATAAAACAAAACACGCAAGTCTAAGCCTAGTACAGTAATAAAACTGAATACAGATAAAAATCTCACCTTCAGAGATGTTTCAATAAGTTTCTTTCACAGACTGGACGCCTTCCTAGTCTGAGCACAATCCTTTCCCCTGGTACAGCCCTTGTTCCAGCTTAGGTGGTAGCTAGGGGATTTCTCATGATGGCCACCCCCTTTGTTCTGTTCCACCCACTTATATATCTTTTGCATAAGGTGGGAATCCTTTGTCCCTCTCTGGGTTCCCACACCCTCTTTCTCAATGGAAAAGCACCAGATTAAAGATGGATTCCAGTTCAGGTGACATGATCACATATCACTGTAAGACTTCATTACCCACTTGCCAGCACACAGGTATACAGGAAGACTTACAAGTAAAACAGAGCCATTTACAGACAATTGTCCTGGTTAATGGGAGCCATCAAGATTTCAAACCACCAGTAATGGCCCACACTTTGCATAATTACAATAAGTCCTCAGAGTTATATTTTATATTTCTAGTTTCAGATACAAGAGTGATGCATTTATACAAATAGGATGACCACACTCAGTTGATTATAAGCTTTGTATTGATACCTTACAAGAGACCTTTTGCATGAAGCATATTCCATTATATTCATACTCATTAGCATATTTTCATAAAATCATATAGAGTGCAACATCACAGTTCCTACTGCAAAATAAACAGTACTTTTGGTATGGCAAAAGTTGCCTTCGCCTCCCCTCTTAGCCGGTTTTTGTTTGTTTTTGTTTTTCATTTTTTAAACCAAAGTAGTTTTCTTTCATGACTGTGGATTTGTGTTTTTTCATAGCTTCTAATAAAACATTCTTAAACAATTCTTATATCCCATTCATGCCTTTATGTTTAAATATTAAACTCCACTCAATTTTGTTCATAATTTTTTCCAGTTTTTGGAAATTGTGCTATATTAAAGCACCAAGTACATATATATTAATGGTCAGAACCATATTCTGTTTGCAAATGAATAGCAAATGAAAGAAGATTGTGATCCTTGCACCTAGACAGCCATCAATATTTAGTTCAGTAATCAATTCATATTGAGTGAAATTGTAACATAGACCTAGGGCAAAACACCACTAATGAGCAAAGTGTTAGGTTTAATCTCACTATTGATTATTTTTAAATTTAAATAATTAATTTATGCCATACAAGCTCTCACAACGATTAGCAAGTCAAATGTTTGTGTAATACCCAATTCCTGTGTCATCCATGAGAGGTCTCATGGTGTAATAATACATTAAATGGTTGATGTCATTTAAAATGATAGGCTAAATTAGGGGGTAATTGCTGCTTAATAAGAAGATCATTGTTTTATAGGGATTTTTCTCCTGTTCCTCTGTTACTCCACCAAACCATCCTAACAATGTCAACTCACTAAAGAAGTTGTTGAGAATAATACAATGGATGTAATTCAATAAACAAGCCTGTAAGAGCTCATCTAATCCAGAGGGAAAGAACTGCTTGTCTTTATAATTTATTCATCCACTTTTCAGAAAAAGTTGAGTTTTGAAACGTTTTTGAACTTTTTTTTTAAGAAGTTGTATAAGGTTCCAAATCATCATTTTCCTAGTCTAATACCCTACACGTTTTTTTTTTTAGGAGGGTGGGAACTAGGGGGGGAAGGAGATGTATGGCTTTTGTTCAATCTCAGTTGCTGAATATAAATAGAAGCATAATAATATGCTGAACAGAGCAAGTGTAAGAAGTACCCGTAAGGGTTTTCATTGAATTGCATGTAATTTGTATCCCATTATCTCTCAGCCTCAAATTTTAGATTAAAAACCTTCTCCTTGAAATCCACTGAAGGATGTTCTTGCTATTTTTGTATTCACGTTTTCATTCAAAAGAAGGATTGAGAATAGGGATGCAAGAGGTGCTAAAGTCCTATACAGAATATTTGCTAGCATTTCAATGCTAGTCTTTGAAAAGAGAAGCATTGCTATTTTGGGTTATTAGATGATAATTCCAAGATAATAATTGAATCCCATGTTGCTGTAAAAGTTACAATGGCTAAAGATCACTCAGTCTAGGGTACAAAAAGGAACACTTTGGTGGAGAAATGAAACCTGATGTAGTTACCTTTATGGGAATAGGGGCTGAAGGAGAGTGGGAAAAGTAATGGACAAATTTGTCAGTTCTACTGACAGCTCTTGGTTTTCTTCCAACTCTGGGTGCAGATTCATATTATAGCTCTGGTGGCTGGCCCCTTTAAGTGAAGCAGGTCCAGGGCTTCCATGCTAGAACAGATGCTCCCAGTGTGCCCAATTAAGAGGGCAGGACAGCACCTGGGACTATAAAGAATTAGAGTGTCAGGAAGGGAGGAGGAGGAGTAGTTGTCCTTGTTGTCTCCTAAGAGGTGAGATAGGGGCAACCTGCTGGAGAAAAAGGGCCTTCAGGGAAAAAGCCCTGAGAGGCGGTGCTCAGTTAACAGAGCACAGAAGATTCCTGCCATAGTCCTTGCAGCAGGAGGGACTGGGAGAGGCAAAGGGGAAAATCCCTGTAGACCAGGGTGGGCTGAGGAACTGTTTTAGTGTTGTTTGCCTATGTTTGGGAAATCAAACTGTGCCTACAAAGAGACTCTGGGTAGGGCAGTGGGTTCTTTTCAGGCTGGGGACATGCCAGCATCGTACAAGCACCTAGGTGTTGGTGCAATTTTTAAATGTTTTTTTTTTGCCATAATATACAAATTAGGGGCACTGGGACTATAGTACAGAGAAAATATAAAGAAGTTTTGTTCTGTCTTCTCTTTAGCACTGATCAGAAAATGGAAAACACAAATGCAAGCAGTTTTTTTTAAAATTCTCTATGAACGTCAATTCAATGGAAATTTCCCAACTAGTTTCACTTCTCTCTAGTCCCATTTCAGCCAGACATCTCTACTGTGCAAAGTATGTGAATGCAAGATTTAAATTAAGTAAGGTAGAGGGGCTCATTGGATAGAACATTGCATGGGTACTTAGGAAGCTGAGGTTCTATTCCCAGCTCTGACATTGCCTGCTGTGGCAAGACACTGCACCTCTCTGTATGTGAGTTTTCCTCTCTCTAAAATAGGGACAATGAGTCTCATACCTCCTTTATGAAGAGCTTTGAGATCTGTGGATGAGAAGTTCTATATAAAAGCCATTAAGGTCTATTAATTTTAATAGTACTGAAGCATGTGTTTAAGTACTTTGCTAAACGGGATTAGATTGAAGCATGTACTTTAGTGCTTTGCTGAATTGAGGCCTTGCCAATGTGTGCCTGCATAGAGTCATATTGTCCCTTTTTAGGGAAATAAATGTTTAAAGAAATAAACGTTCATTAATAACAGAGGCCTCTGTACTCTCAAGTGTTCCAGTCTCCACCAAGCTGCACTTACTGGGCCATGTCTAAAATCTTCAGTGTCCATGGTTAATTGTAAAACTTCTCCGGAACAATGTAAGAATGGAGGGCAGTTTCAAACAGCTGTAAAAAGCACTCCTTTGTAGCAGCCATGGATTCCAATGAGTCAGAGGCATCATGAGTAAGGACAGTAGTAATAGTGATGGACTTATTTGTTTTGAGAGCCAGAAAAGGGTAATGATGCAGTGAACACTTTGGCAGAACTGTTTGTGAATGGACATGGGACACAGGTCTGTTATCGCCACTGTTTCTTTGCTTTTGATTAAACTGTTTGGAGTAAACTGCTTCAGACTGTCCCATGATGGTGTTGCACTGAGAGGAAAAGAATATGACACTGACCTGGTAACTTCCACAATACTGATAATATAACGTGATTGTTTATGTAATCATGGCTTAACTCGTGGTTACACAAAATAGGTTTTCCAAAACAATCATTTAAGTGATATGTCACCATAGTTAATTTGGGAAAAGCAATGTAAAGCAAGTTCTTATATATTATTAACAAACCCATTGTAGAAAGAATATGTATTTCCACCTTTTTCATTATGTCAGTTCTCTAATGCTAAACTCTTTGAAACATGGCATCTTTGTGAAATGTTATACATTGTTTTCTTCTATAAAAGTAATAATCTTATACTTTACCTTATTCCTCTATGATGGCATCTTGCTATCTATGAACATATAAAACCTGTGCAAGTCTTAGAAGTGTTAATTAAACATTTTAAAAAATATCCTGGATCTAGTGAAGTCAGTGTGGGTTTTGCCATTAACTTCAACTGGGCCAGGATTTACCCATTCATTTTAACATATATGATTGAATGTAATAGCAATGGGACAGGATTGAATATAATAGCTATGAAACAGACATTCCTAGTACTTTAAGACTAGTTTGTATTAGATAAGTGTCCATTTTTGTTTTGAAATTAATTAGTCCAACATGTTTATAATTTGCTTTAGTGCCTGAATCATAGTTACTTTGCTTATTAATTATTATTGCTATAGGTTTAGTTATACCAAAAAGTGAAAAAATAGTTATTTTTAACCAACGTGCACTAGTCATTTGATCTGAAACATTGAGCTGAAGCAATTAACTATCAGAGAATGTATTTGCATTGGTAAATGTCTAGACTGTTACCATAAAAATGTGTGTGTGCGTGTGTGTGTGTGTGTGTTTAAAAACTTTCAGTAAAATGTTATCTCCTTTTAAATAACCCCTTGGCATATATGCAATCTGAAAATTATTGTATGAGAGAAGCAGGGAGTGACACTAAATAGAATTATGTTGTTTGCAGTCTGAAAAAGAGCTCTGTGTAAGCTAGAAAGCTTGTCTCTTTCATCAACAAAAATTGTTCCAATAAAAGATATTACCTCACCCACCTTGTCTTGCTAAATAGAAACATGTCAGTTTAGATTCACTGTCCTAGCTGAGTGCAATATGAAAGTAAATAGTAAAAAATAACCCCATTTTAAAAATTATTTTCTGCTTTAGTAAACAAAGTCCCCAGTCCTGCTGTCAAATCTGCATAGAGAGACCCAAAGGGGTGCTTGGAGCACTGTTGAAACCAATAGGGCTCTCCATGAGTGCCTCAGCTATCACTGATCCAATTGCAGGTTTGGGACATAGGTTGTTAGTAACAACTAAAGTTTGTTGACATACATATTTTTTAACTTGACGGTGTTCTTTTAGTTTACAGTATTTGTGAGCAGCTATTTGATTCCCTTGAATCATCCAACTTATGGAAAGGGAGGAAGCGGGCGAGGGTGGGGGATGGGGGGGGGTCACTTATTGCCTGAATACTCTACCTGTGGTGGATATACCATTTTTTTCATTTGTGTCAAAAGTGTATTGTTGTTGCATCAGGATAAGGCACTCGAGGGGTTGTCTAAACCTTGTCTCTATGGTGAGGAAAATAATTGCTATCGATTAGCAGTTGGTACAACATTGCTGGAAGGGTTATTAAGGCCCTAAAGTGCAGTACAAAGTGATACCGAACACATCATATACTCCCTCATATGTCCTAGAGTAACCATTCCTGTGTTGGAAATGTCCTCCTGACTTTGCTTATGATCCTCAGGAGTTTTGTTATACTCAGTGATTTGAAAGACCAAAAAACATTTAGCTAGTTAAAGGGGAGAGGGGGAGGGAAGAGGAGGGAAGGGAATTGCCCAGAAGCAGAGACTGTTGGCTGTGTCCTCAAATAAAACTTCAAAGCTGTTTCATTTACAAAGTAATGATTAAAGAGTCAGATCATACAGCAATATTTATCCTTTACAGAGCTTCATCGTCTGTGATAACAAAGTGACAGCAAGGGACTGGAGAGTACATGTTCCTTTCTTTCTTTGTGTTCTCCGTCAAAGAATCTTTGCAGTGAGCTAAGAATATACTGGACTCGGCAAAAATGATATCCCCGCTAATCCACTCGTATTTCTCACTTCAGTTTCTTAACAGGAAATGATTTGTCAAGGAATGTTTCATAAACATGTACAACTTATAGAGAAAGGAGTTTGATGAAAACCTGGATTGAAATGGCAGTGAAATTTTCCTATCACGGGACTAATTCTGCTCTCACTTAGAATATCAGGGTTGGAAGGTACCTCAGGAGGGCATCTAGTCCAACCCCCTGCTCAAAGCAGGACCAACCCCCCACTTCACTGATGCAATCCAATTGTGTCTATGTATGTACTGGGAAGGTACCCATCACTGTCATATTTGAGAACTTCAACAAATATTAGTGAATTTGGGTAGGGTTACCATATTTCCACAATCAAAAAAGAGGACACTGGGGGGGAAGCCCCGCCCTAGCCCTGCCCCCCGCCCCATCCACTCCCTCCCACTTCCCACCCCCCGACTGCCCCCTCAGAACCCCAACCCCCCCTACTTCTTGTCCCCTGACCGCCCCCTGCTGAGAACCCCCCATCCTAACTGCCCCCCTAGGACCCTACCTGTCCCCTAACTGCCCCGACCCTTATCCACTCGCATGGGTGGCAGGATTGTAGAAATTTTGGTGGTGCCCAGAACCCACCCACCCCACCTGCCAAAGGCTCTGGGAGGGGGGAGGAGGTCTGGGGTGCAGGTCTTGGGCTGGGGATTAGGGTGCAGGAGGGATGCAGGGTGCAGGCTCTGGGATAGTTTGGGTGCTGGGTACAAGCTCCAGGCTGGGGCAGGGGGTGGGTGTGCAGTCTCTGGGATGGAGTTTGGGGGTGGGAGGCGGTGCAAACGGAGGGGGTGCAGGCTTTGGGAGGGAGTTTGAGGGCAGGAGGGGGTGTGTGGGAAGGAGGGAGGGGGTTTGGGAGGGAGTTTGGGGATAGGAGGGGATGCAGGAGTGAGGGCTGTGGGTCTGAGGATGAGGGGTTCATGATGCAGGAGAGGGCTCAGGGATGGAGCAGAGGATTAGGGTGTGGGGGGATGAGGGGTCAGGGCTGGGGCAGAGGATTAGGGTGTGGGGGGATGAGGGCTCTGGCTGGGGCTGACAATGAGGGGTTCATGATGCAGGAGGAGGCTCAGAGCTGGGGCAGAGGATTAGGGTGCGGGGGGATGAGGGCTGGGGCTGAGAGGTTTGGGGCGTTGGAGAGGCTCAGGGCTAGGGTGGAAAGGCAGGGTAAGGGCAGCCTGTCTTCCCATTAGTGGATGGGGGACGCTAGGACCCAGGGGCAGCAGACAGCAGTTGCTGCTGGCTCTGGCAGTACAAGCAGGCAAGGGAGAGGCAGGCGGGGGGGGGAACGCGCGGAGGGGGGGTGGCGGCAGGTGGAGGCTGGGGACCCATCCAACACTCCCCCACTCCCTGACTGCCCCCCCCCCCGGACTCCCCTTACCATTCTGGCTCTACATGTAGGCAAAACACGCTGCCCGGTGGGTCGGTTTGTGTGTTACACAGGGCTGCAGACAAAGGGAGGGCGGAGCAGGGGAGGGCTCTGGCTGCTGGAGGCCAATGGGAGCGGCTCAATCGGCTCAGCCGCCCAATCAGCAGCCGCAATCTGCATGGAAGGGAGGGAGGGAGGCGAGGGAGAAAAAAACCCCGGACATTTTAACCTTGTTACCAATTCCTCACGGACAGCTATTTAGAGACGCAAAAGCCGGACATGTCTGGGGAAATACGGACGGATGGTAACCCTAATTTGGGTAAAATTTTCAAAAGGGCCTAAGCCCCATGTTGAAAGGCATCTTGGGGACTTAGGAGCCTAAGTCTCACTGAAATCAGAGTTAAATTTTAGTGGCATTCTTTATCTGAGGCATCTTGTGCCTAGGCATCATAACAGGTGATCTGCTAGAAGAAGATACTCAAAGCATTGAATGATCAAACTGAATGAATTAATTAATCATTTAATAACTGAGGAGCTCCTCTTGGTACAGGAGAAACAGCCATTCTAGGGACCAGCTCCAGTTCCAATGATAGGTTATTTCCTCTCTAGGCAACTTTAAGATCCATCTTTGCAATAGAGTCCTTTAATGGACCATAATCCAGTGGAGGATTGCCCTGGCAGAGCTCTACATTCCTTCATGACTCTTCCTCCCTGCCCCCAGGACACCTTATACACTTGGAGGGAGGTGAGGACAGAGGCACAGTGTTCAGATCTGACCCAGATGTGCCAACAAGGAGCATCCTTTGGCCAGGTGAACTCCCTGCTAGCAATTTGTGGTCAGAGTCCACCCCCTTTACACTTTCTGAGTTGTGTTAAAGGACTGGAAATCAAAAGAGTATCTGGCCCAAAGTCCTGATTTTTTTACAAGTAGATTTTTTTTATGGCGGTAAAATGTGTGCATATAATATTTATGTCCACACTTCTACTTTGCTACTATTTGCAAATAATGTATGTTTTTCTGAAGAGTGTGTAAAAACTGTTCAACTATATGATCGCTGTTAATACCAGTAAGATATCTTTCCAGTTTTTTTTCTGTGGAAGAGGAAATGAAGCATCTGTAAATGCTTTATACTATGTGATTGCAGGGTTGTTGTAGCCTTGATGGTCCTAGGATATTAGAGAGAGAGACAAGGTGGGTAATATTACCTCACCCACCTTGTCTCTTTCATATTATAGGACTAGTTTTTGGTAAATGAACTGTAAATAAGATTAGAACTTATAAATGTGTTATTTAGGAATTACACACTGTAGTTTTAATTTTCCCGACAATCCGATATCCTTGCATAACACACATTACATCAGAAAATGGCTAATGTTAGTGTAAAGAAATTATTCCTTTTTTTTCAGTTGCTCAGATGTAGTTTGGAAGTCTTGACTAATTATAGCAGCACTCTCTTAGGGTATTATGATTCGTCTGCAAAAAGTTTGCTATCGGCTGAAAAGTGTAATAGCAAATCTAAGTGCATTATTTTTAATCAGTCTGTTCAAAGGTAACAACGTAGCAGGTAGTAGGAACGGACACCATATGGTACTTTTACAGCTGAAAAACAGCAAACAAAATTGTCAGGCCACTGTCTATAATATTTTAAAACTAACAAAATAGATGAGGTAATGTTTGCAAAACCGCTTTGTAAAGTGTAGTAAAAGAGGAAGAGCATACAGAGTGAAATTAGGTATTGAACATTCCTTGTTCACAGGTATTAAAAAGTTAACAAGGGATGACAGATTTGCCGCTCCCCTTGGAGGCAGGACCTGTGATCTGAAATGTAGAGGAGCCTGCAGAAGTTAGGGGCTCTGGGTGGTACAGATGGCATCTCTTCAGAGGTCTGGCACTTTGTATGGTGGGACTCATACACTGTCTCCGCTAGGGCATGTCTACACTGCACCTGGGAGGTGTGATTCCCAGCGTGAGCAGATAGACTCATGCTAGCTCAGTTCAAGCAAGCACTCTAAAAACCACAGAGTGGCTGTTGTGGCCCCGGCAGTGGCTCGAGCTAGCTGCCTGAGCTTCGACCCAGGGTGTCAGGCAAACTTGGACTTGGGCAACTGGCCTGAGCTGCCACCTGTGCCACAATGTCCATGCTTCTATTTTTAGCATGGTAGCTCAAGCTGAGTTAGCGGGAGTCTATGTACCCATGTTGGGAATCATACCTACATGCTTCAGTGTAGACATACCCCTAGTTTTGCTATACTGACTCATGCTGCACTCACCTCCTAACTGCGGTGATATGTCCCTTCTGCAGTGTGTAAAGGATTTGTACCAATATCAATGTTTTACAATCTTTAACTCAGCCATAACTTGTCGTAAATTTAAGAGAAGCATGAATAGCCCTTTCATCAATGCCTCCCTGCATCCAGGCTTTCTCCACTCTAGTTTCTGTAGAGAGGTGACTATGTTTTGGGGAATACTACCTCATTCATCTCGTTTCCTTTCTGAACTGGAACAAATTTGGGCCCCTTTAATACGACTCAATGGTTGCCCTCCATAGAGTACAATTATAGCTCAGTATTGGCTAGAGGTTTTTGAGTAGCTTAAATTGGTGGTCTCACTCTAGCTCCTAATAAACAAATCTGCATTATCACCAGAACAACTGTCACATTGTTCATACTCCGTCTTCCTTTTTGGAAGATTCTGTCCTCTGTCTTCGCTGCAGAATTAACTTGAGTTACCAACGCTGGTGCTAACTCCTTTCACGTAAAAAAGAGCAGTCACACTGTGAAATAACAACTGGAGCTGCACAGGTTGATTATATCAACAACACAGAGCAATTGAATTAGCTGCTGTCGAGTTATGTTAGCTCAAGTGCTAGCCAATCTCCTCTGATGGGCCAGTCAACTCAAGTTGAAAGCATCACCACACTCATGTTAAGGATTTATGTGTATGGACGGGACTTGGGTCTGGAGCAACACTTGAGTTATATCTTGAATTAATTGCAGTGAAGACAAGCCCTGTCTCTGACATGGGGCCTCCAGGTCTGGAATGACGTCCCTTGGTATGCTAGCTGGGAGGGGAGAGGGTAACTGAATCACTGATATTTGCGCAGTCCTTGTTCTGAGGATAAGACAGTAGTTTTCAGCAGCTTTCTCCAGCACTTTGGCACTTTTCAAGTAAGCTTATTTACTGTAAAATATCTTTAAAGACTCTTTTAACGAGATAAAATTATTTTTCAAATGCTTCTCTAGATATATTGATCATCATGGATTCCTGTTCTTTAGGTGATATGATATACTGTGGCGTAAAGTATCTGTCCTGGCATTTGAAGTTGTTGTTGATTGTGTGGCTTTTTCCCACATAGTGGCAAACTACTAAACCCTATGATTTCACAATTGTGACAGTAGTTTGCCTTATTCTTGTGCATTATAACACCATCTAAGGAGTGCTGTAATTGCCCTGAAATGCACTGCCTGTTGTGTCTGATGTATAATTAATGCGCATATGGATTCTTTAGATAGTCTATTTTATGCTATTTGCACACCCTCTCCCTGCTTCTGCCTAAGCACTTTAGTTATTGCAAATGGCCTTTCCAGCAAACTTTACAGATGAGTATCTGTATCTCAGCTTGAAAATTTGACATACCCAAACCAGTTTACTTTATAGATTTTTCTAACTGTATCTCCAGTACTAAGAAAAATGCTGCAAAATATGGAAAGAATTTAGCAATAGCTTGTAACAACAGAAGTTTCCCACTTCACATTATATGGTGACAAATTAAGCAGAGTACTATGGCAGAGTACTTGGAATATATCTGCTAAACAAAGACATAGTTAATGATAAACTAATCAAACTCTTTTGTAGCTGATTGTCATTCAGCCTTACCTAACAATAGAAGAGCTGTCAAATAAAACTACTCATTATTAGCAGCTTGTCAGGAAAGACTTAAGAAAGAAGTTCAGTACAATCTGTTCGAAGTGTAACATATCTTTAACACTCATCTGTTCTCACCCAGATATGGGTAGATAGGCATTAAATCAGACAGGTATCAATCCTGGCTTCACCTTGTCTCATGAAACAGAGATGCACACAATATATGTCTCATAGGGAGAAACTATTATTCTCAGGTGCATTGTGGGACCATTGAAATTGATGGGATGTTGCCATTGATCTCAATGAGAGCAGAATCAGCTATGTTAGCATACATATAGAGCTATCTATGGCCTTGTCTATACTTGTGGCAGAGTATAGGGTATATGGAACGACACGCTGCAGTGAAAACCAGCCTACGTCCATGCTCATTGTGGTTTGTGGCTACAATTGGCTCCAGGAGGGAGAAGGCAGTAGGAAAAGGCTTCGGCAGTGGGGAGTTGCTGGAGCCTTTCCCTGCTGCCTTCCCCGTCCCTCCCCTCTAACCCCCCAAAAACCTTTCCTTGTTGCCAGCATTTTTTACTGCAGCATGGAAAGGCTCTGGCAGCCAGGAGGTAGTGGATAGTGACATTGCTATAAATGCCAGTGTAGATAGGAGAGTCACTGCTTGGGTGTGTCAGAGAGCTGTGTAAGGTATAAACCCTAGGGTTCAGGCGTGTAGGGCACTCTACTCTTCTCCACTTGCCTAAGCAGTGCCGCACTGTCTACACTGCTATTTATGCCTGTGCTAGTTGGCTGTCTGTACTCTACACATCACTGTAAGTTCAGACCTACCCTATGTATATCACTGTTTCCGTTAATTTGAGGGCAACAGCATAGAGGGCTAAAATCCTGCAAGTTCCTGACTGCTGCTTAAAGACACCCAGAGAACTAAAGCACTAGCAGTCAGCACTCAGCGTTTCCTCAGCACATCTTCAGAGAGAGATACACAAATGCCCATGCCTGCACTGAATTGAGCCTTGGTCATTGTGAGGGAATATAGACATACTGGAGTTGCTGATAAAGTGTAGATACCAAAGTGAAAATTTGGAGAATAACGGCCATGTGACAGTGTGTGGCCATGTGACAGTGTGTATGGTACACCCTTGGGCCCTTTAAACATGAGAATCACAGGGCATAAGATTAGGAGCAAGCACATATAGGAAACCAGGACTAAAGCTTTCTGCGGGGAAAGCAGAGAGAAAAGACCCAGGGTCAAAAAAAGTCCTAGTCTGGGTCTCTCCATAGTAGAGCCTGCCTGGCTCTCCATAGTAGCCAGGTAAGGCAAGGCTAACAAACACTAGGATATTTCCTCTCCTTCTGATTGAAAGAAGAGGAGAAAGCCTTGGGTGGTTAGTAGCTAGTATTTTGAATTGAGTTGATTGCTTTTTGTTTCAGGACATTGGTTGAGGACAGGGACTTGAAATTCCTTACACATAGCTGGGACTTTATTTTCCCTCCTTTGCTGGTGAATCTGCACACCAGCTTACAGACCATTTTTAGGATTTTCTTTTATTAAAGCTCGGACTTGTGACTTACTGGAGTATGTTTAAGAGCTGTACTTATAAGAAATTAATATCAGGGGCAGCCACGAGGCCAGACAGTGACACAGCAATGCGTCCATAAGTTCTCAGAAAACAATATATCTCACTGTCAGCCTTTCATTGCTTCATGCTGTAATCTGGGCATCTTTTTTTTTTTCTTTCCCCCCAGCACACCAGTCTGCCGTACCCTCTCTGCTCAGGTTACTGCACTTGATTGAGTTGTAGGTAACAGAGCACTTATGCTCAGCACATCTTCTTGTATCTCTCACAACCTTCATCTGTACAAGGGTCAACATATAGTGTGACTGTAACAAAAGATGATGTAAATGAATGAGATTCATTAGAGCTGGTCAGAGAAGTTTGCTAAATATGACACTTCAGTGAAAAATAGAGATGGATTTTTTTTCTAAAAATGTGGGGGTGGAGGATTGTTCAGTTGTTTGTTTTTCTAAGCCTCTGGAATCTTTATCCACCAGGTATGCTATTTGAGTGACTGATTTTTCAGGCCTGACTCTCTCACAACTCTCTCTGACTTCAGTAAGAGTTCTGTGCCCCCTTAAATATTACGGAAGAATATAAATCTCCAAAAATATATTAGCTCTTGGACTGGTTAAGTTAAGCCAGGCAATTAGAGAGGCAGTGTGACCTCATGAAGAGAAAACTGAATTCAGAGTTTAGCACACTGGCTTCTATTCCTGGATCTGCTGCTAACTTGCTGGCTGGCCTTGGGCATATCTCTGTGCCTCTGTTTCTCCTCTGTCTCTTTTGCTTATATTATAAACTTGCTGGGGCAGGGCTGCCTCTTACTATGTGTTTGTTCAGTGCCTAGCACTATGAGACCCCAATGTCATTTGTAATATTATAATATTGTAATAACAATACTCAACAAAAACAATTAGAATAAACTTTAGCCTCCTTTTCTAATTCCATTTAGGAAGGGGCACAGTGAGGTCTAAAGTGGACAAAATTCCTGATGTACCACTTACTCCAGTGGTGTTACTCCAGGGAAGAAACTGGATTATTGTGTCTTCTTTATCTTAAGCACTCAACTGGCTAAGTCTACTTTTATAATATGTCTTGTCTTCATAGATGTTATATCTTTCTCTCTCTGGCTGAACTATTCTTTTCTAACTTCGGATTTCTGCAAGATGTGAAAAGATTTGATCAGATAGATAGATAGAAAGAAGGAAAGATAGTGAAAAATTGTGATAAGCATGAAATCCAATGTAAAATGTAATTTTCCACCAATTTGGTTTCTGCCTTCAAAATATATAGTTGGATAAGAGTTGGGGTAGAAAATAATTTGTTTTGTTGTCTGTGTTGCAGGGTGATTGGGGCACAACCTGAGCAAATTATGTTTCTTGTAAAACTGTACTAAAGCAATTTCTAGAAGAAAATTGTAGAAAGAGCAAAACACTCTAAGCTATTGGGGCAGAGGACTTAGAAGTTTACAGCTCAAAATATTAATGAAGTTTGCACTAACACTCTGGATGCGTCAGTCCTTCTGGACTGAGGGGTGAAATAGTATGTGATGCTCTCTTAAACAGTTGACAAGGAGAGATTTCAATAGATTTTCTTTTATCTTGAACTTTAATTTTTACTCTCCTCTTTAATGAAAAATTGCGAGATCACTGAGGCTGTACACTGGAATGCTGAGATTTTCAATAACAGGTCTGACCACCTCTTATTCATGGGAATACATGTGTCAAACGCTGTGTGGGTCATTGCTGCATTCTTATACTGTTTCTTTCATCGAGGTTACTGATTTTGTATGGTGTCCAGGCTGATGTTATACTGACCACAACAAAACAGCTAAGAGACCCTCTAGGGCATGGGTTCTCAAACTGGGGATCGGGATCCCTCAGGGGGTCATTGGGTTATTATATGGGGGGTCATGAGCTGTCAGCCTCCACCCCAAACCTCACTTTGCCTCCAGCATTTATAATGGTGTTAAATATATAAAAACGTGTTTTTAATGTATAAGGGGGCTCACACTCAGAGGTTTGCTATGTGAAAGGGGTCACCAGTACAAAAGTTTGAGAACCACTGCTGTAGGGCATGTACAAGCAAGTTATATACTTCAATGGTGAACACAAATGGGTGGTAGTGCCCCCACTTTTACTAAAAGGAAATCACATTCCCTCCTTCAATCATTTATAATTGTAGCAGCTTGAACAGGATTGGAATACATTTCATCCTCTTTCTCACCCCTCTTCCTAAAAAGCCACTATTTCATATTAAAGATATGAATCTTTTAAATTAAAGACGACCTCCTGCTGTTGCTATCTCTTGCTGCTGCACTGTACGAAGTCCACTCAACCACACATCTGTTTCATTGCCCAGCAAAGTTAGATGTGAGTCACTGCATGTGGTAGAGAGAACTCTGCTCTGCAGCTGGACAGGAGGAGCAGCAATGACAGAGGGATCGGCAGGAGAGAGAATAATGTTATTGCTGTTTTCCTATTTTCATGTGTCTCTTTTCTGATGATTGTCTTTTGTTCTCTATAAAGAGAATGGATAAGGACAATTGAATTGGCATGACCCCACATCTCATGTGTGCATTGGTGCTTCACTCTATATCCTACAAGCCAAAATCACCCCTGGGTTACATATACACAATTCCCATTGACTTCAGCGAGAGTGAAAGTATGTGCAAGTAAGGGCAGAATTGGGTCTTTTGTCTACTGTGCTGTTAGTATACACTATGGTGGATGATTGCAAAGGTAAACCAGAATTAGTGTGGTTCCCTTCTCCAAGCAAACACCTGTGTGAAAAAGACTGACTTAAGGAACAGAAACTTGCTGTAATGTCATTTTCAGTATGAAGTCCCAGCTTGTGTCACTGTAAAAAGAAAGGGGAGTCTAGCCAAGTTTTTGAAAATGTCAAGAATTCTCTCTGCTTTGTCAGAGTTCAGAGCGGTGTCATGGGGCTTAATTAGACATCAGGTAATAGAAAAATGCAGGGGTGCTAGTTAGTAGTGAGTGTCTTTCACAGAGATGTAAACATTCATGCTGCTACATTATTCAACATCTTTCCAGTATGCTCGTGAATGACCTAAACTCTAACGAAAGATCATTCTACTATGAAATGTCAGCCTGGTGCTGCAGTATAAATTCTCTATTCTTTGTTTCTGAGAGATTTCCTCAAATCTATTAAAGGAAGATTGGAATTTTTAATTATTTTTTTAAATAAAATCCTGGAGGGGACTAGATGCTCAGTTATTCTTTAAGTGTTATTTTATTACTGAGTAGGTTAAAGGACCACCGGGTAATTCTTACAATATTTTTCTATTCATTCTTCTTTTTCCTTTGAAAGGTTTTTAATTTAAAGGAGTTGAATGAGAAGTTTTCACAGTTCTCTTTCTGAAGCTAAATATGTGTGAGACTGTTCTGGAAATGTTAAAAGCCAGGCTATAGTTAAATACAAAACTTTTGCTGTCCCTTGAAATTTGACATGTGGCATATCTTTTGAGGAATGCCTGCTTTAGCTGTGAATCAGCACTGATAATTATGAGAAATAATAAACGTAACAATCAATAAATCTAAGATAAGCCCTGGCACCAGGTGTTTTAAGATCATTTCAGAATTAATTAATTTTTTCCTACCCCGATTATTAGAGCTTTAGATAAGGCCACAATACTGCATTTTAAATAATTCTTGAGGGGACACACAGAGCTAATTGTACTGGATTATTTGGATGTTAATGAAAGGTAATAATGGATGAGCCTTTGCAAAATGCCACCTAAGATTCATGGATGTAATAATGTTGTTTCCTAGCTGTGATGCTTGAATAGATACAAAACCATGACAAAAATTTAGGAAAGATTATGAAAACCTGCATAATAAATGGCCTGTTTATCCTTCTTAAGCAATAATAAAAATAATAAAAGAGGGATTTTTTTTCCAAAGATGGGTTTATATTTATGAAAAATACGTGTGTAATAGTAAAAACCTCATTTGCAATATTTGAAAACCAAAATCCTATTTCTGTTGTATCAGCTCGCAGAACAGCTCTCTCTGGTGACAAGCATGTCTTTTTCATGAGCTTTAAGTATCTTGTCAGTCTTCATTCAGTTTTTGAGATGCTATTTTTTATGTGCTTTTGCTAAAAGTTGGCTAAACTTTTTGGTTAACAGGTTCAATGTACTAAAAACATCTTTTAGGTTTGTTATCATCGTGGGACTTGTGTAGTTTTTACATAGATCAGTTTTCTGAAATGTCAATCATTTCTCCCACTCTGTTTTCCCCACATCCTCTTATTTATATGCTGTTTCACTTTGCATTTTATATATACCTTATACAAATAAAAATGATTGGCTTGCAGAAACCTAAGATGATAAATACCTTAGAAATATTATAGATAACGCTACTTTTTAGTCATGGATATTTTTAGTAAAAGGCATGGACAGGTCATGGACAGTAAACAAAAATTCACAGTCCATGACCTGTCCGTGACTTTTACTAAAAATACCCGCTGTGACTAAGACTTGGGCGGGGGGCCGCGGGTGCTTGGGGGGGGGGGCATTCCAGGGGCGCCGCAGGTGCTGGGGAGGTGGCCCGGAGAACCCTGCTGGTGGGGGGAAAGGGGGGCAGGCTGTGGTACGGGACCCCTGCTGGGGGTGGGGGGGCTGGCAGGGGCTCCCTACCCGGCTCCGTGTGCCTCCAGCTCCTAGGTGGCGGAGGCGTCAGGGGGCTTGGCGCGCTGCTCCCACCACAAGCACCGGCTTCTGCAGCTCCCATTAGCTAGGAACCACAGTCAATGGGAGATGTGTGGGCAGG
Organism: Terrapene triunguis; assembly: GCF_002925995.2. Classification (NCBI taxonomy): domain Eukaryota; kingdom Metazoa; phylum Chordata; order Testudines; family Emydidae; genus Terrapene; species Terrapene triunguis. The sequence continues at coordinate 14,139,328 of NW_020664369.1, read as the reverse complement.
GCCTGCGGGCTCGAGCAGCGTGTGGCACAGAGCCCTCCGCTCCGCCCCTTCGTCACCTAGGAGCTTCAGGGCCTTGGGAGCTGGGGAGTCCCCCCTTTTCCCCTGAGGTAAGTGCCCCCCAACCTCCTGCCCCTAGCTCCCTCCCACACACCCAAACTGCTGCTGCTGGCCCAGGGGCTGCCCGGCTTGGACAGCCCCTGAGCCAGCATCAGCGGCTGCAGAAGTCACGGAGGTCACGGAAAGTCACAGAATCCGTGACCTCCGTGACAGACTAATAGCCTTAATTAAAGATGGATGGAAGTATGGATAACAGCATATGGTATGTCATTTTTTCTGGAGAAAAACTGAGATTTGCTCAGATTCATCTTTATTCAGAATATTTATTGTAACATCTCTTTAGTGCTGTTACATTGGGATCTCTTTCCTCTTCTTTAGCTTTCTGTCACCCGAAATGGATCAGTTGAGCTAAGAATTCCATTTTTGGGGGGTGTATACCTGGAAACCAGGAGCATCATTTCAGAAAAATTCAGGGGAAGGGGGTGTTAATTGTATCAGTTTATAGACCATTATATGTGATCAATCATATTATATTCTGCAAAGTCTTTGGGTGGGTTCAGGGTGGGACATGGATCATATAGTCCTATGAAAAGTCTTGAGGGGCAGGCAAACCAAAGTTGGGTGGGGCAACTGCCTCCTTGCCCCATAACAAATGATGCCTCTGCTGGAAACCACCGATTTTCATGCCTCCTTGAACTAGATGACAGAGAACTGTTAACTCAGCTGTTCTTATTCACGCCAGCCTCCCAGCTGGTGCAACCACCAAGATGTTGATGTTAAACCTTCAGGGAAGAGATTTTTATTAATCTAAGTTTTGATCCTTTTTTTAGCTGTTTCCAGGGGATTCTCCCACTACTTTTTCTGCTTCATCACACATACAGACAGGAACTTCCAATACACCCTCTTCTCTGAGCATCTTCTAAATGTTTCACAATAGAGAGTGCCCCACAGCTCCACTTAGTTGTATGCATATTTAGATGCAATGCTCAATAGTGTATCTAATGGCAGAAATGCAGAGAATAGAATTACAATAAAATTACCATAATACTGTGATGTCAAAATTCACTGCTACAGTAGCTCTGAAATGAAACATTGTATAGTGTAGAAACCATTTCAAAGTTTAAAAAAAAATACATCCCAGGGACCTCACATTAATTTATATATTTGTTTTACTGAAATCTGAAAATATGATATATTCTTCTAATGAATTAATCAATCTATTATATTCTGTATATGTTTTTATATCACCCTTTTCATCATAGTATCAGAATAGCTTCCGGTAGAGCATTCAGCAACATGATTAACATATGTAATGTAGCTCACAGGTCTAATCACTAACAGTTTCATTCATGAATTCACTTCAATAATTTCTGGGAGGGTGGAGGGGAATAAATAGGGATTGCTCCTCAACTCAAGAGTAAGGGTACTTAGTGCAGGAAGTGATGTATGCAACACTCCTGCTAAGTTCTCTAGGCTGAATACCTTCTAGTTTTGTCATTGGGAGGCTCCCCTTTGCTTCTTGTCATGCTGTTAGAAGGCAGTAAAGGTTCCAATTCAAATAATAACTGGAATAGTGAAAGTGGAACACACTGCCAAGCCAGTTATAAAGCAAGGGATGACGCCAAATCAATTCAGAACACTTGGCCATCATTTAGCTAACCCAACACATACATATAACTTATCTAAATATTCTTTAATCAGTTATTTCTCTCTTTTGGATTGCATTCTTCAGCCTTCTTGATATTGTCCATTATTAGCACTCCTTCCCTGTTAAGCAGAGGATCTACACTTCCTTCATCTTTCTCTTGCTTCTGATAGATTTAAAAAACCTCTTTTCTATTGCCTTTTACGTCCCTCACTAGACATAACTCATTTTGTGCCTTTATTCTTTCTGATTTTGTCCTTACATGCTTGTGCTATTCTTTTGTACTCATAGTTAGCAATTTGTCCACATTTTACTGTTTGAAGGAAGAATTTTTGATTTTCAGGTCAATAACAAGCTCCTAATGGAGCCATATTGACTTATTATTCTTCCTATCATTTCTTTGCATCAGGATAGTTTACTGTTGCTTCTTCAATATTGTCTGTTTGAGAAACTGCCACTCTTTTGAACTCCTCTTTCCCTTAGATTTTCTTTTTGTTTTTTCCCCCCAAACTTTGGAGCATCTGTCTACAGTTATAAAACAGTAAAAGATGGAAAACTCTTCAAACACCTTTTCTTTTTCATGATTTGTTTCAGTCATGGTAAGAGCAGCAAGGCAGTGCTTCTCAAACTGGGGGTTCTCCACACTATGTCTAAGATTTCCGAAGGGGTCCCCAGCTCCATTTGAAATGTTTAGGGGTCCACAGATGAAAAAAAGCTTGAGAGCTTCTGTCCTATGGTACTTAAGGAGCTAGCTAAAGCATTCTCATAACTGTTAGTGATTATCCTTGAGAACTCACGGAGGATGGGTGAGGTCCCAGAGGCCTGGAGAAGGGCACACACCGTACCTATCTTTATAGCGGGGGGAAAGAAGACCTGAGGAATTATAGACAAATCAGCCTAACTTTGATCCTGCAACAAATGATTACACAGTCAGTTTGTAAGCATCTAGTGCAGTGGTGGGCAACCTGTGACCCGCGGGCAGCCCATAAGGGTAAGCTGATTGCAGGCCGCGAGACATTTTGCGGATGTTGACCGTCCGCAGGCATGGCCCACTGCAGCTCCCAGTGGCCGCGGTTTGCCATTCCCGACCAATTTGGGAGCTGCGGGAGGTGGCAGGCCACAGGGATGTGCTGGCCACCACTTCCCACAGCTCCCATTGGTCAGGATCGGCAAACCGCAGCCACTGGGAACTGGGGGGGGGGTTGTGCCTGCGGACAGTTAACATCCGCAAAATGTCTTGCGGCCTGCAATCAGCTTACCCTGATGGGCCACATGCGGGCCGCAGATTGCCCACCACTGATCTACATGGATTTGTTAAGGAAAAATCATGCCATACCTTCCTAATTTCCTCTTTTGATATGGATACTGGCCTAGTGGAAAAGGAGTTGCTGTAGATATACACCTCTACCCCGACATAACGTGACCCAATATAACACAAATTCGGATATAATGTGGTAAAGCAGTGCTCCGGGGGGGAGGGGGGGGGGGAAGCGGGCTGCGCACTCTGGTGGATCAAAGCAAGTTCGATATAACGCGGTTTCACCTATAATGCGGTAAGATTTTTTGGCTCCTGAGGACAGCGTTATATAGGGGTAGAGGTGTATCTTGATTTTAGTGACACTTTTGACACAGTCCTAGATGACATACTCATAAGCAAACTATGGACATGTGACATAAATGAAAATATTATAAGGAGGGTACAAAACTGGTTGAAAGACCTTACTCAAAGATTAGTTATCGATGATTTGCTGTTAAACTGGGAGGGTGTATTTAGTGGGATCCTGCCGGGGTTAGTGCTGGGTCTGGTACTAGTCAATATATTCATTAATGACTTGGATAATGGAGCGGAGAATATGTTTATAAAATTTGTGGATGACACCAAGCTTGGAGGGTTTGCAAGCACTTTGGAGGACGGTATTAGAATTCAAAAGAACCTTGACAAATTGGAGAATTGTTCTGAAATCAAAAAGATTAAATTTGATAAAAACAAGTTTGAAAGTAAAATATCAAATGCACAACTACAAAATGGGGGTAGTACCCCTGAAAATGATCTGGAGTTTATAGTGGATCACAAATGGAATATGAGCCAACAATATGATACAGTTGAAAAAGGGTAATATTCTGAGATGTATTAACAAGATTGTCCTATGTAAGGCATGGAAAGTAATTGTTCCACTCTACTTGGCAGTGGTGAAGTCTCAGCTGGAATAATGTGTCCAGATTTGTGCATCATACTTTAAGAAAAATTTGGACAAATTGGAGAGAGACCAGGGGAGAGCAACAAAAATAATAAAAAGTTTTAGAAAACCTGACCTATGAGCAAAGTTTAGAGAAACTGGTGATATTAATCTTGAGAAAAGAAGGCTGAGGGGAGATCTGTGAATAATCTTCAGTGTGTTAAGGGTTGTCACAAAGAGGATGGTGCTCAATTGCTTTCCATGTCCACATAATCCGCTTAGGATGTTTTTCCCTTGCTGCAGACTAACTATAGTGAATCACAAATTGAATATGAGCCAACAATATGATACAGTTGAAAAAGGGTAATATTCTGAGATGTATTAACAAGATTGTCCTATGTAACTATAGTGAAGCACTGGAATTGGCTTCAAAGGGAGGTTGTGGACTCCCCATCTGTGGACGCTTTTCAGAGTAGGTTGGACAGTCACCTGTCAGGGATGGTCTAGGTAAACTTGGTCCTGCCTCACTGCAAGAAACTGGACTAGATAATCTCTCAAGATCCCTTCCAGCCCTACATCTGTATAATTTTGAGGGGTGCACACTACTCCTCAACTTGCACTAATACTTTTGTTGCTTATCTGAGAGCTCTTGCTGGCTCCTCAGAAGGAATGGTGATGTAGGGCTCCCATCTCTAACCATTTGCACATTGTAAACTTCTGCTTTGTTGAGAAAGCCAGGGCTCTTGCCACATAGAATTCCTAAATCCTGTTGCATAGAAGTTAGAGGTGAAAAAAATGTTTATTAGCTTTTCTAGTCCATCTCCCTGCCAGTGTAAGATATTTTTTCTTCAAGGGTTAAAAGTACAAAATGAATTTGAGGCATCTTTAATAGCCACTTTCATAAAAACAAGTGTCTTTTCCCCCCAATTTTCCAAATAATGTACTGCATTGTAACCTGTCACATTACATTATATCCATCATGTAGCTCTATACTACCTGATTTGACGTAATGGGATGTGAAGGCAAGTATTAGATATGAAGAGAAGAAAAGGGTTTTATAAATGTTGAGCATGCTTTTGTGTGACCGTGTATCTCCACTTATCCTAATATTAAACCATAAAAAGCCACACTCTGCTCACATTAAGGGTTTGACTTCAGTGCACAAAAGCAAAGACAATCAGAGTTAAGAATAAAGCTCTGTCCTTAACTCACCCTGGCATACTGCAACACATTATTCTCTGGGCTGAGTAGCATCACCCACTCTTTTAGATACTTGACCTATGCAAGATCCAGTGGCATTTTAGTGATTTAAAGATGTTTAATTCTCAAAGAAATGAGTTAGGCCTCGCTTCAACTCTTCCCTTTACAACCTGAGCAAGGAACCAGTAGGGCTGCTCACAAAGTTAGGTACTACACAATGTGTGTGGGAGGAGTAGGGGGCGGTGGGCACAAAAATCTGGCCCTTGAGGAAGATATTTGAATGTTAAACCTATTTTCCTTTTATTTTCCTTCTTGATCTTACTTGAACAGTTTGTGATTTAATTGATAGATAAGTACTTTCTCCTGTAATGTTTAAGCATCACGGTATTCACAGTTAATAGCTATGATTTCTCATACATATTATTTAAACAGAATCCAGTTTTTTTGGTATTACAGATGGGTCCTTTCTTCCACATATCTGTCTTCCAGTCCATAAACTCATTAAGGTAGGGAGCAATCCTTATTTTTTGTTTTGTACAGATTCAGATGCAGTGTTATTTGAAAGCTAATAATTAATACCTAATAACATGAATATATCAAAAATAAAATAAAAAACCCTGTGCATGTAAATTAACTTAGTGCATTGTTAAACAGCAGTGTTTTAGCTAAATCTATTTTAAAATAGTCAAAAAACACCTGCTAATCATTGCCTAATGTAATACAACCACAGATTAGACCAATTTAGACTTTGTTTTTTGGTGATTGTTGTTTGGAATCCCTTAACACAGGCAAGACCAAAATGATGCTAGTTAGAAGGAGCAAATGCTTCCTTTCTATTGAAATCATATGGCCCAAGGCTCAGAGTCATGGGGCCCTGTTTAACATCACTCTGAGCCTAGATGATAACCATGAATGAGGCAACATTATAGACCATACCTCCATCTGTGAACCATTAAGAAAGTTCTGCTCCTCTGGAATAATGCAGATCACAAATACCAGGAAGAAGTGCATGAGGGATGGGATTTTCAATGGCACCTAAATGACTTATGAGCACCAGTCCTGTTAACTTTCCCATCTGAGATCCAGCAAGAAAGCATTTTCAGTTAAGGGGATCTGACTGTGATATAGACGTCCAGAGATTAGACAAATCCAGAGACTTACCACCATTACGAAATGGTGCAAGATCCTCTTTTTGTCTAACATAACATCAGAATTGCGTTTACAAAAGTGCCACCAGAAATTCCCCAAGACAAACAAAAGCTGTAAACAGAGCTTCCCATAACCAAGGGAGAAGAGCTGAAGTGTTCCCGATCTCCCCTTCACTTTGCCATTGTAATACAGTAGGCATTTATAGTACAGTGTTGGAAGTCAATAAAAAATGCTAAGGTGAATAGTATATTTTCTGCTTTCTGAGTAGATGATTAAAACTTTTTAAAGGGTGAATAAAGGCTGATAGATATTGAATATAAAATCAGACACCTTTTGTTTTGGTTTTGTTTTAAATGAACTTTTGGGTTTTCTGAACACTTTCACGTATAAAGGTCATGGTATCCGTATTCACGTACAACAAAAAATTGGACCCTCTGAGTAGTGGTATATTGAATTCAAGTAATTTATTCATGAATTAGCAAATATGTTTGTTTTTTATTATTATGTGACCAACTGGATTAATTATCTAAAAATGTGTTTCAAGAAATCTTTAGTTTTTCTGCTAATGTTACTCCATTATCTCTCCCATGCTATGTCATAACTCTGTGTGTGTGTGTGTGTGTGTGTGTGTGTGTGTGTGTGTGTGTATATATATATCACTAGTTAACTCATCAGGAAATCCAGAGCAATTCTGGCGAACTTAATGAAATTACTCTGAATTTACATTGGTAGAGGTGAGCAGAATTTGCCTAAATAAATCTACATCTTTACTTACATTGCATTATTTTTATCCTCCTAGAAATTTGGCATGCTTGTAACTGAGAGAACTAAAAGGTTTCACTGCCATTCCTCATTAAAATTGTTGAGGGTTAATAATTTGTTATATAGTATTTTGACAAATTCTGATTGGCAAATTATATTTGCATCTCAGTTATTTCCTACTAACTTCTAGTGATCTAGGGGAATGTGTCAGTGATTTTACAATTTAATGTGCAATTGATTTCTCCATTTCCTAATGCCACTCCCTTAGGAAAAGCATTATGCAAAATGAATGAGTGTGAATAGAAGATCCCCTCCCCCCCCCCAGAAACTCTATATTTGGTTGGTAAAATGTCTATAACACTGTATTAAAGTGGTTGCTAAATGTAAACATGGTTCACAAAGACAGAAAGCTTTCTCTTTCCATTGTTTATGTTTAGGAACCTTCTCCGTACAAACTACCAATGCAACACACAGGACACCAGAAAAAAAAAAGTGACATAACCTCCACAACCTGCCAACAGCCTTTTGGCTGCTACTTGGTTATCAATTAAAATAACATTAGAAGAAAATTGTCTCTGTTTCCAGTACTGTGCATAGGGAATTAGCCATGGAATTCCCATTATTGCTAATAGGAGCTGTGCAGCTAATTCCCAGTGCAATTTGCTGTAAATTTACCCCTACGTGCTCCTCCAGATTTCTCATGTGGAGAAAACTAAAAACAAGTCTATCTGTTGTATCATAATAGAAAACTAGAAGCAACTACTGTCAGTTATATCTGCTGGATTTCTTTGAGAATATGGGAAGCTTAGCAAGATTTGAAACAACAGAAAGCTGATTCTGTGTAATGGCAATAGTCCAACAATAATCTTCTATTTTTTCCCTAAAATATTCCTTTGATTTTGAAAATATTTTGTGCTATTAGATTAAGATTTGCCAAACAAGGTCTCAATCCTGCAAACATTGCCAGGTGTAGTGCTTACTATGGAAATAGTAATAAATACTTTGCTATTGTAGAGACATTTTCATTCTTAGATCTCAAAATGCTGTACAACTGACGGTAAGTCCAATTTCCCCCATTTATAAATACAGGAGCTGAGACAAAGAGAGGTGAAATGATTTGCTGGTCACTGGCAGATCTCCTGACTCCCAGTCTAATACACTATCCACTGGACTGTGCTGTTCATTCTTCCAGCTGACGTCATCAGGTCTACTCACAGCATTTCCAGCCACTATACCTGGACATAAATGTTTGCGGAATGAGGTCCTAACTATTACTACTAGCAGTGTGAATTCCTTACCTCTTATTTTCCCCTCCTCCAGTCTAAAAGCCATCTTTCTCTCCAGCCCTTTTGAAGCACGCCATCTTACTTCCTGAATTACTGAGCTCACTTCCTCTCTCTTCATGAAGTTCAAACTCCTCTTTGTTCGCTGCTATTTCCTATGTCTGAGCTCTTATTTCTATACGCTATCTCAATCTTTATCCTCTACTCTTTGGGTCTAATCCAAGTCCTTCAATGTCAATGCCAATCCCTTATTCATCTTTGTGATGTATCCAAGCCTCCTTTTATTATTGGAACAGTCAATCTTTCACTTGCTGTGTCCCAAACACCCATCATCTCTTTTGTGTTCCTTCTTAAACCCCCTCCTTTAATAAATCTTTCCTGGAGTGATTTCCCCGCCATCTATGCCTCGGTTCCTTCTTTTGTTTGCACTGTTGACCCTTGTAGAATATTTGATTGAATTAGATGGTTAGTTCTTTGGGGGCAGAGACCTTTACTGTGCTGGACCAATTGATAATTTAAAAAGTAGTAAGTTACCAGGCTCAGATGAGAAACATCCAAGAGTTCTGAAATAGCTTTAGTATGAAGTGGTTGATCACTAACAAAAAATGTTATCTCTCATTAAAACCAGCCAGTGTTCCAGAGGATAGTTGGGTAGCACATTTTGTACTTGTAGTTTAAAAAGGCTCTAGGGATCAACTAGGGAATTGTAAACCAGTAAATCTTGCATCTGTATCTGGAAAATTGGTTAAAATGGTAATTAAAAGCAGAATAACAAAACATCTGGAAGATTATGGTATGATAAGGTCTAACCAATACAGTTTCTGTAAAGGAAAATAGTGTCTCACTAATCTCTCTTAGAATTCTTTGAACATGTCAAAATGGTGGATAAAGAGGAACTGGTTCATATAATTTATTTAGACTTCTGAAAGGCAATTCCTATGTTCCTAATGGGCTATGTCACCTTTTTTATTGGTGTTCTATAAATACTAACCACTGGTGCAGATTTTTATGGTGGAGTTTCAAATCCTTTAAATATTTTAGTAATGGAAATTCAGCATTCAGAGTCGAAGTAAAGGTGGGAATGGACCACGGAATAAGAGAGAGGGAATCATAACAGATGAGTCCAAATCAAAACCCTGAATCCAAACATGCAAGAACTTTGGGGAAATTGGGTAGGAAATGCAGGTGAATGAATAACAGACTCAGTATTTAAGTAGCAGGCAACAACTTTATTAATTTAATAGAGGGGAGGGTGGCTATCTTCCCACTGCTCTCATACACCAGACATTTATCTGGATCCAGTACAGGGATACAGGGCTCCCACCATAAAGTCAATAAGTTGGGGGTAGTCCCTCCTTGGCCTACCCTTAGGACTCAGCTCACTTCTGAATCCTCTTTCTCTCCCACTGCCTGGGGATGGGGAGAGTAGAGGATACTGAAGGGTGACTTCAGCCCATGAGGACTTCAGATCTGCCCTTCTCCTATAAACACAAGGTCTACTAACGAAGTTCTGGGCCTTATTTACCTCAGGGAGCTGGCTCTTTCAGAATTTATCTTCAGTGTCCATTGGGATGCTAGCAATTAGCTTGGTCATCCCCTGCATCTGACAGGTGGACTCTATCATCACTAAAAAGCTCAGGCCCAGTGTATCCGAAGTCCCTGTGTTTGATCAACTTCTTCCAAAATTATTTTGGCAGCCTTATGGTTCACATTCTTCTAGTCCGACCCATGGGGGCTGGCTCGATAGCTTCCACCAAACTCGCTTTAAAAGCATTTTTGGCCAAAACAAACTTGTGTGTGGCCATGACCTCCTAACCAATTCCACATCTTTCTAAATCCTAATTCCCAAGATTACTCCAGTGCAAGCCCCAACGTCATTTTCACCATGGTGACATTCGGTGGCTTTAGTTCAGCCATAACAAATGTAGAAGAGGTATAAGCTGATTCTACAACATGTCTTCTGCTGAACCATCAAAGACAGACCACTTCAGCCCTGGTGCTCCATTGGGATCCACTTTCTGATCTAGTTGCCTGTTTGTGGGACCAATGCACAATAGAGTGCTTGCAGATCCAGACATCAACCCTCTTCCCAATGTCTCCTGCAATCGCAAGTGACAGGGTTAGTTCAAAGCCAGGGTATGCCCCAGCACCCCATCAGGAGGCTGAACATAGGTCATTGTAACAATCAAATTTCAAGGACCCAGTTGCCTGGACCTTCCAAGGATCAAAACCATTTGATGCTACTGATGTCACTGTAAAGGAATGCATGCCAAAATATGCCAGATTGAGATCTAAGTAAGCTAAAGCATTCTTTATGAATAATGACCTGGTACCTGGTCAGGTAGCAGTCATTCCTGTGTCTGAATAGGAAGCCTGGCTCCCTGTCCCATATGCCTAAAAAGCTTTGATGGCATTCTTGGAACATACTCTTTCATCTGTGCATTCCTTTAGCTCTACCGTGGCCCCCTTTCCTGTTTGATCAGCTTTTAAATATCTGTTTCAAGGACATTGCTCCTTACATAAGCTGCACAGCTGCCAATTCTAATTCACGACTGGAGCAGTCCTGCTGCCTGCAGCACACGCTCCCTAAGCTTATAAGCGCCAAAAGAGGCCACAACAAATGCTGTGTCAGGGCCAGGCCATGGGCAATCAGACCTAGTGGATGGAGCCAGAGTCCACCATTATTAGACAGGAATCAAGAGTCTGGGTCAGAATACTGGGAGGTCAAAAGCAGGAGACAAACTGGAGGTCAGGAACCACAAGTCAGATGCCAGGAGTCATGCTGGATTGGGATGCCAGTAAATCAAGCTGGGGAAGCAGGAGCAAGGAGCAGGAAGCACAAGGCATATAGTCCAGAGCAGGGTGAAGCTCAGTTGTTCAGGAAGCTTCCTGTTCCTGCTGTTGGCTTAAGTATGGCCAGTGGGCTAATCAGCTGCTTGGGGCTTCCTCCAAACGGACCTTGAGGTGGAACCTCATACTGGGGCTGGGATTGATGGGTCCCGGGTAAGCTATTGTCAGCAGGTGGCCAAGCAGAGGGTTGCAGCATGGCTGCTCCCATGAGACCACCCCACAACTTTACACTGTGGGTAAAGCTTCCAATAACCCTATGCATGGTTATGTATGTATGGTTATAGAGTGTCTTTATCTTCTTTGCATCGATAGCTCATGGAGGGATGGTCCAGATGCTAACTTAATTAGAATCCCCTACAAAGATAAGCAAATCCTGCTCACCTGCTACAACTGGCCAGGGCAGCATGACAACTCAATCCAGGGTGAACCCAAAGCCAATCTATGGTGGACCAGACACACCTCATATCTCATCAGCTGAAGCGTGGGGATGGGCCAGATGCACTGGAGTCCTTCCCTAACTCTAATTTCTATGAATCCATAAAATGGGCCTTCTAAAACCTGAGGGGCAATGAAGTTTTCCACCAATCATGAGCCAGAATTCCCCAACTGATGAGGCCTCACTTGCAGGTCTCAGCTGGCAAAGTATGTGAGCTTCTGGAATCTATCATCCTGGAGACAAAGCTTGAGCAGTGTTATTATGCCAGGACTGTGCACTGCACAGAACGAAAATGTTAAACAAAAGGCAATGCAAAACAAATGCCCTTACCAGCCACTTTACCTGTGCCAACTTTGCTGACTGATTGATAATGTGAACCACTGCCTGGTTCACACACCAAAAATGAACCCTGTTATTTCTAAATTGCTCATCCCAAATAGTGACTGCCACCAATAGAAAAAAAAGTCCAGAAAAGTAATATCACTAGCTGTACCCTGTGCTGCCCACTCTTCGGGCCACGTCTGTGCAAAGCAATTCCTTTGATAATATATTCCAAAACTGATTCCCACAGCGGCAGCAGATTGTATCGTAAGTTCTGTTCTCAGAATCTAGTCAGATCACCTAATAGATATATATCTCAAACAATCAATAATGTGTCCCATACCACCAAGTCATCTTTCATTTCTTTGTTTACTCTAATGTAATGAGCAAGCTTCCCGACCCCAAAGGTGGCAGCTGTCTGGTGGGCACAAAAGGTCCTACCCAGAGTGACCACCCTACATGCAAAATTCAGATGCCCCGTGATTACCTGTAACTGTTTGTGTAACTTTCCTAGAACCTTTAATTGCCCTTATCTACACCCTACACCCTTTCATTGTCTAACTATTCAGCTTCCAAATACATGTGTGGGCTTTCAGTCTTTTCTGAGGCTAGGGGGACAACTCCTGAAATGTTCTTAATAGGCAGGCAATTTGCCCATCCCAGATTTACCTGTAAAGAGAAAGTCCTCAAGATAAGTAGGTGCATGGTGCAAGCCCGTTTCCTTCACATCCACGTATTCTACCTTGTGCTAAACCTTTCAAAGACTGAGCACAATGTGGAACAACCCTGGGCCCAGCCTTACCTAATAGTAATAAGCTTCAAACTGACACATGTCTGTTAGTCAAGGCTGTAGCAGGCTCATCATTCTCTAGGGGCCTTAGCCACCACTAGAGGAGGACAGAACGCCACGTCGAGCAAGCAGGGGGTTACAATAGCAAATTAAAATCTCGGGTTTGCTAGATTTGTCTTCCTTCCTTACCAGCATCCTCCTCCCAATTTTCTAAAGAAAGCCGATCTTGTCTACATAATCCCCCTTCCAAAGTTTTTCTTTAGCAGGCTACAGCCTTGGACAGATGGCTAAAGTGGACTATAAGTTCCAGGCATCAACACCTGCATCCCCTATGGTGTTGTTATTTACAGTTTGTATACTGTAGCACCTAGGAGCCCTAGTCATAGACGAGGACTCCGTTGTCTTAGGGAGCTGTAAAACACAGAACAAAAAGTCAGTCCCTGCCCCAAGGAGCTTAGTATAAGACAAGAAACAACACATGGATACCGACAGACAGAGAAAACAATGAAATGATATTGGTCAGCATAATAGACAGTGGTCTCAATAAACCAACTGCTTTGCTATTGTCAAGTTTTTTTTGTAGGCCTCACAGCCAAGGAGAATTTTTAAGGAGTGTTTTGAAGAATGCATTTGTTTTGTGGATGTTTATGAAGAGCTTCTCTGTAGCATGAGGGGCAAAATGGGAGAAAGCACGAAGGTGCTTGTTTGAAAATTTAACAAGTGAGTGATGGACAGATCATGGGCTGATCAGAGGTGGGAATGGACCTTTCAGTTCTGAGTGAGAAATTATAGGTATGATGGCGATGGGTTGTGAAGATCCCTGAAAACAAATACAAATAGCTGAAGTCTGATATGTGTGTTTCTCAGTAAAGAGGGGTGCAGCGCCTGATAGCCCATGTTTGTCTGCTAAGGCCAGTGGTGTCTTGGGAGCACTGACCCTACTGTTGGGGCATCTCGCCTCAATCCCATGCACCCCTTTTCAGGTGTCTGCCTCTGCAAATAGTAATTTGCAGGAGGATTCTGTCAGTACCACAAAATGTGCCCTTCCTCCTGAAGAGCAACTACCCAAGTTGGGCAGGCTCCCTAGCCTTTTGGGAATGAAAGGTGCTAGAGATTCCACAAGTTCCCCCAACCTCTCACAGGGCTGCTTGTCTGCTACCCTTGTTCTAGGCTGGGGTATATCTGCAGCTGCTCCTTTCACAGAGTTTCTGGCTCAAACCTGCAACCCACCTGGGTTACGTGTATGCTCCTGTGGGGAGGCTCAGACCCCTTCATCCTTTAATCATCACTTTTCCTCAACTTAGCCTTCGTGTCTGAGTCCAGTGTTTCCTGATACAGGCACCCAGGGTCACACCCCAGCACATCAGGCAATCTGCCCCTTCTACTGCTCTTTGTAGTTCAGAGAACAGAACTCACTTTCACACCCCCTTGGCTGGAGGAATTCACCATTCCCCTCTGAAATCCTCTGAATGGGGGGCATTGACTCACCATCTGGCCCTGGGATCCTGGTTCTGGTCAGCCTGCCTCCATCAGTGGAGACGCATAGACTTTAAGATCAGAAAGGACCATTGTGATCATCTAATCTGATCTCCTGAACGTTGCAGGCCACAGAACTTCACCCACTCCTGAAATAGACCCCTAATCTCTGGCTGAGTTACTGAAGTCCTCAAATCATTGTTTAAAGACTTCAAGTTACAGAGAATTCACTGTTTACACAGTTTAAATCTGCAAGTGACCCGTGCCCCATGCTGCAAAGGAAGGCGAACCCCTCCCTGGGGTCTCTTCCAATCTGACCTGTGGGAAAATTCCTTGCTGATCCCAAATATCGTGGTCAGTTAGACTCTGAGCATGTGGGCAAGCTCCGCCAGGCAAGAATTCTGGGAAAGAATTCTCTTAGTAAATCAGAGCCCTCCCCATCTAGTGTTCCATCTCCAGCCGTTGGGGATTTTTTGCTACTGGCAGTTGCCAATGATCCACATACAATCTTAGGCAGTCCCATCATACCATTGCTCAATAAACTTATCAAGCTCAGTCTTGAAGCCAGTTAGGTATTTTGCCCCCACTGCTCCCCTTAGAAGGCTGTTCGTTGACTCCTCTGATGGTTAGAAACCTTCGCCTAATTTCAAGCCTAAACTTGTTGATAGCCATTTGTTCTTGTGTCCACATTGTTGCTTAATTTAAATAATTCCTCTCCCTCCCTTGTATGTATGCCTCTGAAATATATATAGAGAGCAATCATATCTCCCCTCGGCCTTCTTTTGGTTAGGCTAAACAAGCCAAGCTCTTTGAGTGTCCTTTCATAAGGTAGGTTTTCCATTCCTCGGATCATCCTAGTAGCCTGTCTCTGCACCTGTTCCAGTTTGAATTCATCTTTTTTAAATATGGGAGACCAGAGTTCTCTCCAGGCTGTGGCAGTTGTTTCTCATTTGATCCTTGCCATGCCTCAGAATGCTTCTTCACATCCACACATGTCCAGCACTCTTCACCTGGTGAGAGAGTCCTGACCCCCTTCCTTCAGCCTGTGGGTACCGAAAGTCTGTCCCCACCCAGGGAGGTGGTCTGAAGTTTGGGATTCCTTTGGAAAGCTCAGTGAAGGAGTAAACCTCTAGAGGAGAGAATAGCATGAAGGCAAGTCTGCCTGCCCGCTCCCCCCTGAGCCTGGACAATGGGAGGCAGCACAGCTCCTGTCTCACCAAGCATGTGTTGCCCAACTTCTCCCTCCCTTCTGGACTGTGTGTCTCTTGACTGTCAGTCCTACCAACAACCCCTGATCATTGAGGTGGTGGGGTGGTGTCATCTGCGTATGGATCCAAACATATTTGGTTTAGACTGTCTTTGGTCAGGGACAGCAGGAGAATACAGTAGTTCAAAGGTTTTGCAGGAAAGACAACTAGTTCCCAGAACAATAAAATATCTTTTGAAAATTAGTTTTTAAAACACTATAATTCTTACTTTTTTCTCTCAGAGGACAATAACTTCTGTTTGAAAAGTTCATAGACGTCTTGTCAATGCTTCATTGCAGAATTTCATTATTAAGTTTAGCCGTGTTGTTATTATTGCTGTTATTATTATTTTATAATTAATCCCTTTGCTACTGGTTCCAAGTGAATACGTCATGTTAGACCTTGGTAGTTATTGGAATACAGAAACTTGATAGTACTTTGTGCCAGGTATAGTATGCAGGGCAGAGTTAGAGTATTTTGCCCCATATATCTGGCATAACAGACAGCACTTCAGCAATTACGTCTGGAAAATTGTTGTATTCAATGCGAAATTCTACCTTTGGTTATGAGCACATAGCTCCCATTTACGTCAGTACATGTCCCCTGTTGTTGTTGTTTTTTTTTTTCCTGAGAGCAGAATTTAAACTTACCACTATATATTTTGGCATATGGTATCTACTCTTTTCTATTCTCAAACAATCTTATGTGTGGATACATGGAAGATTTTTATCTGAACCAGGTTCAGCAGCTGAGCCGGTCACTTAATATATGCTCCACAATGTTCTGATGTCCCGGACATCTATAACCAAATACTCATTAAGCCAAGCTAATTAAATAAAAACAGTAAGCCAAATAATTAAGATGAAATTCATGACCTGTAATGATCTCAGGCACTGTCTATGACACAGAATTAATCTTTAATCACACCTAATGGCCTTTTGCATATTTAATGCATGCTACAGTTACTATCTCCCCAAAGGGAGTCCTGGGTTTCTTTCCTCCTTCCAGTCCAGTTGCTCCTCTGGGAATAGGTATTAGTTGCTCTTAGAGAGAAACAAAAGTAGTCAATTTAAAGTTCACATAGGCATTTTTTGTTTGTTTGTTTGACAATTATCAACAGTGTAAGTGTACATAAACTTTTAATTGTGTCCTCAGTGGTATCTCATATAAGATTAGCCTCAAGAGTTTTCAGAGAACTTTAAACTTTAGTTACCATGTGAGAAATGCCTAATAACTAATTTGCTGATTATATTGTTCAGGCAGCTCAAGTTATATTTAATTTGGGTGAATGGAACTGACAGTTTGATGTGCGGTTCAGGTCAAATTTAATTTTTAGCTGATATTACTAAATTTGCAAAACCAGCACTACCATGTCATGTGCTGTATCCTAATCTTCCAAATATTTTTTAGCATAGTGGTGGGCCTTGTGGCATATTTTTTATTCTTCTTCCTGTTGCTTTCTGTTGGTTCAAGGAGCTGAAGACTGGGTTTGATGTTTGCAGCATGGTTTTCATGTTCTATTTGCTCTTAAGTTATCTAAATGAATGTTAATTTGGTGGGGGGGTTTTGGCGGCGGGGGGGAGTAGAAGGGATTTTTCTTGGGTGGTCAATTTTTTGTGAGGAGATGAGGCTTCAAGAGGAGTTGAGAGTTGTCGGTACCTTTCAGGATCAGGCCTATAATGAAGTATTTTTGACCCCATAGAACAGCAAGAAGAACGGCAAGCCGTCAGAAATGTGGTTTATTAGGTCCACAACTGTATTAAGTAACACATCTGGGAAGTATCCAGCAATCACTTGTCCAATGCAGGTTGCCCTTCCTTTGTCATTTGTATTACCTGGTGGAGGGCTGCTTCCAACTTCCCCACCATTAATCTGTTCCTAGCACTGCTGCTGGGACACTATCACCCTCCCCTAGTCTGAGGGGTAAGGGGAAGGGTAGGGGGTTTTCCCACTCAATTTAAGGCACCCCACCTATACCCTACCCAGGGCTCAAGGTGTGACTTGGTCAATTTAGGGCACACCGCATATACCCTACTGAGGGCTCAAGGCGTGACCCAATCAATTTAGGTACTCCCACCCTTTCCCTTTTGAGGGCTCAGGGTGTAAGGCACCTATCCTGACCCATGGGGCTCAGGAAGAAACTTGGTCAATTTAAGTATCCACCCTTTCCCTCGGGGCTCAGGGCTCTACAGAACTGCGGAATCATTTCCCAGCAAAAGAGCTTTACACAGTTGCGCTCTAAACATCTATTTATTAGCAACACACACAGAATACATATACCAAGCAAATATCTTATGCTCACCACTCCCAATATACAGACAAATTTTGCCCGATGGCCAGTCAGGATTAATTCATCTGGGGGTTCCCGGTGATGTCTGTGCACGTCATGGTCGTGCAGAGGGGTCAGAGTTCCAGCAGCTTGATGTTGAACTACAGTCCGGAAATGGTTCCCAAAGAGGATTGTTTTTCATTTACATTATATAGGTAAAACTAGCTCCCTCCTTCAAATTTACTAAACGTATCACATTATCCCACACTCCTAAATAACAAAAAAAAAAACCCAATTATGCACTGTCACCTATGTGTCCTCCTTGCGGCACAAGTTCTTTACATTTTATCTTTCATGCCCAAATTGTAACTTAATTGTGACCTTCTCTATTTGTCCAGATGGTCAGCAATAAACACTGGTCAGAGCTTATCTTACCATTTGTTGAGTCTCTTTCTGTATCCTCCCTAATTTCCCAGTGTCTTTACAACCTTGGTGGTTATAACTCTCGTTAGGGATATTCCTGAGGGTGCTTTATCAGCAGCAGAACATTCCTTTTTTCAATTTTAGTGGTAAACTCTCTGAGTTTCACCCAAGGCTGGTTTAATATGGGGGTGCGGGTAGGAGGGGGTTGATGAGGTCTCAGGCCTACACTAGCACTGTTGCTGGGACACTATCACCCTCCGCTAGTCAGAGGGGTAAGGGGAAGGGTAGGGGGTTTTCCTCACTGTACCATCATTAGGAGCCCCAACCCCATTCCCCACCTTCTTTAGATGACATCTCCTAATCTGCTTCTAATTCCATTTTATCAGGGAACCAGTCCCGCTGCTGAATGAGCAACTGTGCTGGGCATCTGCCAGGTTGTGACATGACAGATTTTAAATTTCTAACCTACCTACTGGGTCCGTGGGGTGCTGAGAGGAAGGCATATATATATATAAATTGAAACAACTACCAGGCCAATTAGGCAGTGAGGATAAACTTCTTCCTATCCCCATGATGCCCAAAGCAAAACTTGATCCTATTCTAATCACAAGGGGGGAAAGACATCCTGGGCAGGGGGAAGACTTTATAAGTCCTCCCTTGGGTGCATGAGAGCCAGTAGGCAAATCAGCTACAGAACCCCCCTCCTCAAGCCCACAGGCAAGCTATGGGCCCAAGCGGGGTTGTGTGCAATGTGTAAAGGCACCATGCGTTTTCTTTCCCCTGCTGGTCTAGTCAAAGCCCCTCCCCGAGCTGCTCTAAACAGCCACAGATCCACTGAACACAGTGGAGGTACACTGATTAACACTAATTGAGGAGCAGTCACAGTGTCTATAACCAGAATGGCAAATGGTACATTGAGCTAATTTATTATTATTATTCTTCAGTATAAACTTGAATCTTGTTTTATGCTTAAATCCTCTATTAGGGGCTTCCACTGAATAGTATAGGGCAGGGGTTGGCAACGTTCGGCACGCGGCTCGCCAGGGAAGCCGCGGCCAGCACATCCCTCGGCCCGCGCCGCTTCCCGCCGCCCCCATTGGCCCGGGACGGCGAACCGCGGCCAGTGGGGGCCGCGATCGGCCGAACCTGCCGCGTCAGCAGGTAAATAAACTGGCCCGGCCTGCTAGGGTGCTTACCCTGGCGAGCTGTGTGCCGAACGGTGCCGACTCTGGCCTAGTATCTCCTGCTCATCACAAGTCACTCTTACCTCTGACTCTTGCATGTTGTTAAAACTAGAGGCATCATGAAGATTGATAGGCTCTGGAATACCATAAAAGCTCCTTCTTTAAGCTAGTGCCCTTATTTGATAAGAAGTCTTGCTGTCACATTTTTGCTTTCTTAAAATCAAATAGACCACACACACAGTTTAAGTTTGCTTGGGGATGGAAACTACAAACAGCTTGCCCTCTGATCTGAAGATGTTTGCTATGGAAATATCAGTATCTTTAAGAGACAAATACTCACAGTTGTGGGACATTAAAATGTATATGAGTTTATACTATTGTTTGCTGCTGTCTCCTTCCATTCTCTCTTTGAAGGGGGAGAGGTAAGTGAGCTAAATTAATGAAAAGCACAGGTAAAACATTTGCATTGTCTGTTCATGTGTCATTAGGATGGAAAGCTTTACTTAAGTGAACCTTTGTCTCTCACCTAGACAAGCAGAATGACTCTAATGAGCATGAGCAACCAACTCATTTCATTGCTTGTATCCCATATAAAGCCTATCTGTGCCTTTTGTCAGGCAGAAAAATAATGATAAAAAGGAAAGAAGATTAGCCCTTTGACAGTAGCAATTCACTATAAAAGACTTAACAGGTACTGATGGTGTTTAATGTAAAACTGCACTGGATAACATTTACCTTTAAGATGAAACTGAATAAAGAAACAAAAGCATTAGCCTACTGGATTTTTAGCCTAGTTGGACATTGTATGCTGCACAAATCCCAGCAGAGCTTGCTGTACGAAGACTTCATTGGTATTCAGTTAGTTAACATGACAATGATCAAAGATATCCAGACTAAAACACTCATTTATTTTAATTAAAATAACTGTTCCAATCTCTTATAGGTTAATCTTTACAGTATGTATATCTAGTAAGGGAATAATTGGTAACCTTAAAATGTAAGAAAGAGGCATAGTGCATTCTATTTGCAGTAGCACTGTGGTTTAAGATAGAAAGACTAGAATTTTAAGAGTAGTCTATTTCTTCTTTATCTCATTTGTGGTAAAGATAGTGGCCAGTTACTGGGTTGCTGGCCTTTGGCCAAATAGTTTGACATTGTGTTTGTTATTACAGTTGAAAATGCAAGGATGAGAAATGGCATTAAACACTGTGGTTTCTACATGCTCTGGGTTTTCCTTTTCATTAAGGAGAGGCACATACTTGCAGGCTTTATGTGATAGTCTGATTGATTAATTCCAATCAGAACCAACTCTGTGGTATATTGATTTTTTTTTTTGGTACATTTTAGTTGCTGTGTGTCATGTCCTGCAAATTATTTATATTTAATTTAAATTATCTGACCTTTTAAAATTGCAAAATAATTAAGTGTCTTCCTTACAATGAGATATGGGCTGACCCTGAATTACCCAGCTTGCTCAGCAATTTGAACACCACCAGAATTGCTTCAAAATAACGGGCTGAGCAGTGGACAGATTCAATTCTATTCCCTTTTTATTCAGGTTCTTATTCTACCCTCATCACACTGGTATCTGAGTGCCTTGCGGTAGTGATGTGACTAATGTCTGTCACATATAGTTCAATCTTTTGCTCATCTTCTCCCCAGGGGAAAAATTGTTTGTGCAATGTAGTGCTTTGTTTTGGTTGTGCTCTTACCCCCAGTAAATTATCTGTACACTGGGCTATATGTCTATATTAGCAAAGGCAAGGTCAATGAAGTCACTTGGAGTGTAGTTTTCTGTCAGACAGATGTGTCTAACTACCTAACTTTCAATAAGCTTCCCATGTCATATGTAAACCTCTTGTAGTGCTTAGTATTTGTGCATTCATTACCTCCCTTAACGTAGTCTCCTTTAATATAATTTTATGTCTTTAGTGGATACTAAGTTTTGTTTTCTTAGAAATCTCCAAAAATACTATTAATCGTTTCCTGGTTGTAAGTGCATATTGGAAATTCCACAGCAGATACATACGTGCACCTTAGGTTGAGTGCATTGTAGATTAGAGACCAAATTGAGCCATATCATTAGCAACTCCCATTTAATTAAAGGAGAGTTGTACTGTCTTACAGCAAAGCTGAATTTAGTTCTTTGTTCTTCGTTAATTGCTTGAAACACTAATGCAGGGGTAGTCAATAGGCGGACCACAGGCCAAATCCTGACTGCCAGATGCTTTTGAATGGACCCCAAAATAATTGTATTAACTAATTATTATTATTATTGTTTTGTTTTGTTTTATTATTTTCTCTGGAATCTGGACCTTGACTATACCTTGACCAAGAAATTTGGACCTTGATTTCCCCCCCCCCGCCCCCCAAAAAAGAAAAGAAATTCACTAGGCCTGTGTAAGACTGACAGACCCTGGTTGTCAGTGGGCGGGATTGAACCTGTGACCTTTGGAGCTTAGTGCATGAGCCTTTACGGCATAGGCTAAAAGCCATATGGTTGTAGAGCGATCTCTCTCTCTCTCCCCCCCCCCCCACCACCTTGGTGCCACTAGATGGGACAGAACACCACACCCAGAAGGTGTGTGGATTACACCCTCACTAATGGATTTACTATGTGACACTGTATGTGCTCTCTCTTTTCCCCATCTTTCTCTCTCCTTATCTCTCTGTGTGTGGAATTAGTTATGGAATATTGTCCAAATTGCCCACTTCAGCTCTACTGATGGAAACCTTTCTGAAGTGGTTTAGTCCATTGTATCTTACATTTTTGACATGGCAGCAAAACAACCTAATTGAAAACTATATCAGTAACTATTAACACTATGATATAGTAATATCCATTAAAAGATTGTCACATTCTAATAGCCTTACTCATTCTGAATACTACCTAACTCCATGAATAGTCCCACTGATGTCAATGGGACTGCTTGTGTCAAAAGATGCTACCCACAATCCAGCCCTAAATTAGTCAGATGTGTTCAGGGCAGCTAACTGACTAACTCCATCACAGAACAGAAGTGAAATATGAGCCTTTGCTACCCTGTAAAAGAGAAACTTAACATGATGCAATGGCTGCCTTATCACTGGTGTCCGGTAGCTTTTGGGGAGTGTACTTATTGATTTGTCCACAATTCACCTAAAGCAGGGCCTCTTAAACTTTGTTGCACCGCAACTCCCTTCTGACAACAAAAATTACTACAAACCCCAGACGGGGGGACCGAAGTCTGAGCTTGCCCTAGCCCCGCCGCTCCGGGTGGTGGGGGCCAAAGCTGAAACCCAAGGACTTCAGCCCCAGGCAGGGGGCCTGTAACCTGAGCTCCACTGCTCAGGGCTGAAGCCCTTGGACTTTGGCCCTGGACCCCAGCAAGTCTTAAGTCAGTCCTGGTGACCCCATTAAAATGGGGTCGCGACCCATATTTGAGAACCGCTGACCTAAAGTATACATACAGTAAAGAATAGTCATCTCTGAATTAAACATTCATGGAAGCTGCTGGCTATTGACAGCAGCTAATACAACTGTGATTAAAGGGCAGATTGAAGGCATGTTCTCAAAGGACGATGTTCAGGACATCTAAAGCTTAAGTAAATAGCCAATTGCAAGTAAAATATTTGTCCTGTAACAAGATTTCTAAAGTCACCAGTCAATGCCAGGCAAGGTTAACAAGAAAAATACCATTTTCCCCCCTCCCCCAAAAAAGCCCTTAAAACCAAAACTCAGGCTATTTAATTAGTGATCCAACTAATATTTTCTTTTTCAATCCATAGAGTAGCTTGGAGCCGATAGTTAAAATACCTGACAGAAACTCTTCCTAAAAGATTAATGAAATGAACTCTTCAGCAGTTTGCAAATGGGATTTTTACACTCATAAATTAAATAATATACACAGGTAGAGCATGCCAATTAATTGTGAAAGAATTATAATAATTGCACCAGCCTCCCACCCCAAATAACAACAACCTGGACACTACACTCCTTCTAATGAAAACTAATGTCAGCCACTAAAACAAAATAATTTGCAGACTGATTATGCAGTCCTTATTCAAGTTGTCATACCTTATGCCATAAGTAGCTCTACTGATTTCAGTAGGACTCCTTGAGTAGAATAATATTACTCATTGTGAGTAAGGATGGCACAATTGTGGCCCTTATTGTCTATCCAAATTACTTACCTGGTTCCCATTATTGTAGTGTTTGAGTGCCTCACAATCTTTAATGTATTTATCTTCATAACACAGTCCAGTAGGGAAGTACTATTGTGCACACTTTACAGATGGGAAACTAGGCACGGAGGAGTAAGATGCCTGGGCTCTTTTGAAATTCTGCCTAGATGAATCTTTAGGTGACTAAATACCTTTAAAAATCTGGGTCTAGGTGACTTTCCCGAGGAAGTCTGTGACAGAAAAGGGACTTGAACACAGATTTCCAGGCTAGTGTCCTAACCATTGGATCGTCCTTCCTCTCTTCAGTATCCTGTAGTCCTGAGGCAGTCACCACTCCCATAGAACTCAATGGGAGATCAAGAGCAAAGTTACTAAAATTGGAAATAAAAGAAGGAAAAAACTGCTTCAATTTTCCTTTTCCCCCTCACTAGCTCTTCTTCAAAGAGCTTAAGAATCTACTTTTTATGGCCTGCTACAAATTACTGAATTGTGCAAAAAACAGTACAACGAACATAATTCACAACTGAGAATAATGTTCGAATAATGGTTAAATAGGAAGACAAAACTCAATTGGGTTATTGTAAGCCTCAGAAGGTTTGAACTGGTAATGCTGGTTTATGCGATTTTATCCAAACAGGTAAATACTAACTACAATATTTGTGTAGATTCAATGAAGCAAATAGCATTGTACATGTCTACTTTAAAATTAAGTAGACCTTTTTTGTGTATGTATCAGAAGTAGAATTGTGGTCTCATTGAAGTCAATGGGAGTTCTATCTTTGATTTCAACAAGCTAAGATTTCACTGTGTATTTGCAGTCTAGCTAACAGGTTTTTTGAAAGTACCCTCTATGCAGCCTATTAAATATTCTTGTCATTACAGAATTCAGAAGATCCCATTTTCTAATTTGTTATGCTCTAAAGAGCAGTGTTTCAGGGGAGGGGGCATTTCCCTGTTCTTAGCTACTTACCTAGTTCAAGCATGAAAAGGTCAATGGTTCAGAGCTAGTCTTCTCAGTTTCTCTGTATGCTGTATAGTGGGTAACCAAGTATAATCCTCTCTCCAGGGCCGGCTCTGGCTTTTTTGCCACCCTAGGAAAAAAAGCCTCCGGCCGCCCTCCCCCCCCCCCCCCCCCGGGGGGGGGG
>NW_020664369.1:14097161-14114650 GCF_002925995.2 Terrapene triunguis | reverse complement strand
CCCGGCGGGGGCTCGGCTCTCCCCCCGACCCCGGCGGCCAGAGCGCCGCGCCGCCCCCCTCCAGGTGCCGCCCCAAGCACCAGCTTGGGTGCCTGGTGCCTGGAGCCGGCCCTGCCTCTCTCAACTGGCAGCCTGAATTTAGTTAGTGACTGTAAGAGGCGGGGCAGGGTGGAGACTTGGGGGCAGGGGTGGGGTCGGGGCTGGGCCCTGGGCTCTAAGACCATGAGAGGTGGGAGGGTCCCAGAGCTCTGGCTCCAGTCTGAGCCTGTGCATCGACAAAGCAATGAAACAGCCCTGCAGCTCGAGCCCTGCGAACCTGAGTCAACTGGCATGGTCCAGCCATGTGTTTTTCTTTGCTTTATAGACATATCCTGAGAGGACAAAGAAAAAAAATAGTACAGCTATACCAGACACAGACCACACTCACTTTACCTGGAGTGCATACAACTCCTCAGAAAGAATTGCACAGGTGTACAATTTAAGAAGCACTTCACAACCATTTATAACTCCCTTACCTTCAGGGTATGTGTACATTTGAACTGGGAAATGTGATTCCAAGCCGATGTACACATACCTACACTAACTCTGCTTTAGCTAGCACACTAAAAATAGCAGTGTACTTGGGGTAGCATGGGTGGAGGCTCAAGTACATAGTCAAGTGATTAAAGTAAAGTGTTAGAATCCTCTCGTATTCCACCGACTGACAATGTCCTTTGTAATGAAAGCCCTATGCCCTACTACTGATGTGACCTACACAATTCTGCACAGAAAGAATGCTTCATACTGCATCCTGAAGGTACTCATGTGTCTCTTCATTTTCCTCACATACATGTGAGGGTGCAAAACATAGATCTCATCTCACAATCGCTGCTCTGTCACATACATCAAAGTAATCTGTAGATCTCGCAAACATACCTCCACGAAGCAAAGCTAACGACTGCCTTCCCCGTTTAGTACAGCTATACCTGACGCTGACCATGGTTACTTTACCTAGAGTGTATGCAGATAATAAATGCTTAGACTGCACTCATATCCCAGCTCACTACTGACCGTATCCTTTGTACTAAAATTCCTATGCCGTGCTAGTTATATAACATACACAATTCTGCACTAAAATTATGCATACTGAAGGTACACATGCAGCTCTTTCCTTTGCTCACACATACAGAATCATAGAATCATAGGACTGGGAGGGACCTCGAGAAGTCATCTAGTCCAGTCCCCTCCACTCAAGGTAGGACTAAATATTATTTAGACCATCCCCGACAGGTGTTTGTCCCCCTTCTCTTAAAAATCTCCAATAATGGAGATTCCGCAACCTCCCTAGGCAATTTATTCCAGTGCTTAACTACCCTGACAGCTAGGAAGTGTTTTCTAATGTCGAACCTAAGCCGCCCTTGCTTCAATTTAAACCCATTGCTTCTTGTCCTATTGTTAGAGGTTAAAGAATACAATTTTTCTCCCTCCTTCTTGTTACTTGTTACTCCTCAGACATACTTGAAAACTGTTATCATGTCCCCTCTCAGTCTTCTCTTCTCCAGACTAAACAAACCCAATTTTTTTCAATCTTCCCTCACAGGTCATGTTTTCTAGACAATTAATCATTTTTGTTGCTCTTCTCTGGACTTTCTCCTATTTGTCCACATCTTTCCTAAAGTCAAGATATACCACATCTACCTCTTTCCCCTATCCAAAAGGCTTGTTACTCTGTCAGAGAAAGTTATTAGGTTGATTTGAAAAGATTTGTTCTTGACAAATCCGTGCTGACTGTTACTTATCACCTTATTGTCTAGGTGTTTGAAAATTGATTGCCTAATTATTTTCTCCATTATCTTTCTGGGAACTGAAGTTAAGCTGACTAGTCTGTAATTCCCCAGGTTGTCCTTATTTCCCTTATATTGAAGGGTGCAAAACATAGATCTCCTCATGTAATCACAGCTCTGTCACACATTTTAAACTATTCCAAACATGTCCTCATATCACAAACAGACTTTTACCAAGCAATACTTGCCTCCACCATTTAATATAGATACACGTAACACAATCACTGTACCTGCAGTGTATGCAAATTATTCCCAAAGGCTATTGCCAGCTCCAGGTGAGTAGAGGGAAGGTGGCCTGGCAACTTTTTTCCTCCATTTTCTGTTCTGTCCTCTGTGTTAGATAGAATCCTGTGGGTGAGAGGTGAATGGGTTATAAAAGTTGGCGAAGAACTTGTACACTTCAGCAACAGTGGGGTTGGCAGAGTAAAGCTATGTGTGAATGGGATGTATCAGGACATTGCTGAAAGAAGCAGAGTTAAGGTTGCATTGACAACATACCACCAAGCAACTTTAACTCTGTGTTAATGTAGGGGTTTTTTTTTGCCATTGAATTGTTATTTGTTTCAATTTGTGGTAATACCTAGCAGCCCCATTCGGGGTTCAGACCCCACTTTATCAGGCACTGTAATGTTGCTATCCATTCAAGCACACCAAGAGTCAGGAGGTATTGAATGGGCTCACATTTGAATATTTTAATGCAGCTGTCATTAAATTATACAGACAAAATGGTGTGAGAACATTTCCTGTGTGTTGTCTTCACTGTCATCATAATGTCCCACTCATTTGAATAGATTGGGGCATGGTGTGCAATCAAGCATGGCTGACAGTATGTGCAGATACCAGCAACTGGTAAGATGATTCACCATATAACATATAAAAAGCTAAATCTGGGGGATATTTATTATTGCCGTGTGGTGTTGATCTCATCACTAAGGGGCTAATAGAACTTCTACACAAGTCCACTTATTATCATTCACTACCAATTTAAGAAAAAATACCATTCATGCTAAGAACAATCATTTTAGCCCCAATGGGGTATTTTTAATGACATTTTCATAAAAAATCAGTCACACACCTCTGAGTGTCTGTGAATATGAAAGAGTGTATTTCAGCCCTTATGAAATATTGAGGTACTATTTTGAGCTAAAAAAAATTAGAAAGCAGCTGTGTTTTAAAATGTCAAATTTGGGCTATATGTAGCCCAGTATGCTTTATTTTATTTAAAGAAATTTGATTTTGAAATAAGTTGTTGGTCTTTTAAAATAGCATATTGACCATGCCTGTTCCATACGGTATCTTCCTAAGTTGAAGAAATACCCACACAATGTACTGATCTAAATGTTGACATATATAAATATTTGCAGGATTGTATTATATTTTAGTGCTTGTTTAGTTTGTAAGATCTTTTTAGCGCCTTTTCACCTTGAAAGTATTCTACAAACAAAGCCATCTAAATGTATTTGAATGTGCTAATATTTTCAGAGCCTGAAGTGATTCTCTTCAAATTTAGAAGGAACCCTTTTAAGTATCCTACAGTACCTTTATGGGTCTGATGATCCTACATAGGGATAAGGGCATCTATGCCATGCATATCAACTACAGCAAACAGCTTATGCTTCTTTTCAAGGAACCATATTGCATTGTTGCTATAGTTCTCTACTTGTTCTGTTTCATGCATGGCCAATGTAGGGGCAGGGGAAATGCAAGAATGCTACATCTCCCACATCAGAGGATTGGGATATAATTTCATACAGTTTATTTTTGATGTGTTGTAATTCACTGCTTACAAATATGTTAATATATAATTATAGCATGTAGGGGGAAAAGCAAAAACAAATGCCAATTTATTATTTATATTTGTATTCCAGCAGCACTGACAGTCTTAATTGAGATTGCAGCCCCATTTTGATAGGTGTTGTATAAACAGAGAATAAGAGAGTTTCTGCCATAAAGATCTTATGGTCTAAGTAGACAACAGAAATCGGGTAAGAGAAGGAGGTATTTTATCCCCATTTTACAGTTGGGAAACTCAGACAGAGAGAGATTGCTATTTTCCAAATTTTAATTAATAAATTCTTTCCTCATCCTCCAAGAAACCAAAGTCAAAAGTGGGCTGAAATATCAAATACTGATATTTCAGATGCTGAAGTCCTTCCTCGGATGAATACATTATAGGTGCCACAGTACATTTCAGTTAAAGGGACACTAGCTGGATGCTTAAGATTAGATTCCTTTAGCAGTATTCACAGGGCTCAGGTAGTCTATATTTCTTATGCAATTGATTTATTAATTTTTATATATAACTTTCAAAATGCAGGGAAAGTTCTGATATTAAAAGCTAAACAGGATTGATCCTGATTAATAAATATTGTGTGACCATCTTAACATACGAAGAACCGGATAGGGCCAAATAAGCAGCACCTATGTTTTCAGGGAATGCAGAGCTACACTTCCGCATCAGAAGTTCGAGGGATTTGCCTCTGCAGGGGGCAGCCATCCAGCACCTTTTGTATCCAGTTTTTGTTCAGACTCACATTCGGGGGGGAGGGGAGGAGGAGTTACATAATTGTGCAGAATTGGGTAGAAAAGGACATATATGTGTTTTGTTCTTGTGATGTGCGAGATGACTTTGTATGTAACCATATACATACAAAAGGTTTGGCCAGCATCCTCGTTTACAACAGCTTCTTTTTACCTTGAAATTGTAAAGCATGAATACACCTGCAGAGCTTAAACAGGTCTTAGTTGCGCCACCTACTATAGTAGTTAAAATTGATTTAAATTAAGCAGCAGGATTTTCTTTTCATCCTATGGAGATAGTGTTATAGATTTTTTTTGGTACTGGTATGTTTGCTTTCAGATTTAGAGTACTGCTAACTAATTGGTAGATGTTGTCCTTCTAAGGGGATAAGGAAGGTAAAGGAATCAGATTAACAACCACCAGTCTCAGAGAGAATTGGCTGTCAGAGTACTTAAAAAAACGTAAAGGTGGATTCTTTGGAGAATTTGATTTTGTGGCTTACACTGCAGTCCATTAGTTTCCCTTCTTCGGGTGTGGGATGCTGTGGTTCTTGCACACAGAAAATATAAAAAGGGGAGGAGCCCTTCAGAAAGGAGGGGGGGAGCCTGCTCCACCCTACGCTGGCTTATTGGATCCACTCCAAGGTCCTATTTCTATTCTTTACATGCCTCAGTGGAGTAGTTCCTACTTTTCTTTATCAGATATTGCCTCATTCTCGGACCCCTCACAACCACCATGACTAGGAAGGAAGCAGCTAAGAGATCCAATGATGAAAGTTTCAGGATTAAAAGGCTGAGCTTCCCCAGAGAAGGGAGAGTAACTACTTACTGTCAGAAATTAGAATGTGCTCAAGAGGTGGCAGAAATATTTTAAGTGGGCTGTGGGAAGGGAAGAAGGGGATATGAGCTTTTATGAGCCTCAACACAGCTTTGGTTTGTATTTCTTGTTTATCTGAACTGCTTCATCTAGCCCTGCTTCCTGTACAACAATTTCTACATTCACTATCTGACACTTTAATTTGGAATCCGCTAAAATTCAGAAAGTACAAGGGAGGCAGGGTGAATACCTCATTGCTGGGCTGACAGTTGAGTCACGTGAGTTCTATTTTCATCTCTACCACTGACTTGTGTGTCATTGGACAAGACATTTCACTGCTCCTTGCCTCAGTTTCCACACCTGTAAAATTAGGATAGTGATATTAATGGATTGAAGTGAGAAACCATTAAACAGATATATCTCCCCACTCCTCCCCCGCTTTTTCCCATGTCAGCATCTACAGGACCTACAAATCATAAGGACAACCCTGCTTTCACCATAACCTGTATTTCCAATAGTTACTGGTTTATTTACTTTGTCTGAAATGTGATGGTGTCCAGAAGATGCCTCTGGACAAACAGTGAGAAGAAACAAGTGATAGCCAAGGACAATCTGTCTAATGTGATATTATACTGAACTGTCAAGAAGAATTAAATCAAATGGTTGTCTAATCTCAGAGGATACCTTTATAGCACTTTAGCTTGCTCACATGCTATTTTGTGTTACTTTTACTTTTAATCAAGTCTCTCTCTCTTGCTGCACTCTCTCAATCTTCACGGTTGTTTAGGACTGACAAATGGCCTATCAGGACTCAATATGCCATCACAGAGGATACAAGGCCAGCTAAAACTCTATTCAGAAGATGATATTAGGCTTTGTAGCTCGCTCAGCACTAGTATCTCTGCCATGTTAGATAAAAAAAAAGACATATTGTCAAACCCGAACTGCTGTTGCACAAGTATTAGTATTGAGGAAGGATTTTGAAATGCTAACAGTTCGATACAAAAATTTGGCAGATATGTCATAATGCATTAATAAATTTGCATTAGTGCAGTAAAAATAAAAAATGCTCAGATCTAGCAAGTTGGCATACAGCTGGCATTTAAATGAATCTGTCATCATAAAAACATTTATCGTCATCAAACATAACTGACTGTGATCAGTTATTGTTTCATAATTCCTGAAGGTCAAAATTTGAGTTTAGAGGAATAAATGTGTATGTAGGCAATGCTTTTTAAAAAATGGAGCGTTTGCTGCTTAAGTAGTGGCAGCAGAGGTGCCTTCTTCAAGGAGAGAGAAGCTAAGATGTCTGTCTCTGCGTGGAAGGGGTTTGTTTGTGTGGATGAGCAATTTGAGTTTTGTGTGACCCTTATGTCTGCCAAGTCTTGAAGTGACAGCACTATGTCTGTTTCCCACCTTCATTCTGTATTCTTGGTGATGTTTCAGTCTTATTATGTACTTTGCTGATGTCCGATTGCAAACAACAATTGCTAATCGGCTTATTCTAAGCTTCCATATATAAGTTTTTAAAGAGCTTATGAAGGTAACCCATTGAGATTAAGCAGGGATAAGGTCTGTTGTTTTCAGGTACCTGACAGGGAGATGGAAATACACCCACCTCCCCTCACAATGAATGTAAAAGTAGAACAGCTTTCTATCAGCAATTCTCATTTATCCTTTGTGTGTCAGACTCAGTTCTTTATCATCCCCTGAACTCAATGCCTTATCACCACCTGAGTCTAATACCAGCAACATGCCAAGAATGTGAGGCACAAGTGGTTCAAAGGTGGAAAACTCAGTTCAAAGTGTTGCAGCATTGTTTTTTCTTCAGTGATGTAAGGTTGTCCTTTGAAAGAACTAAAGAACACCTCTGGCTTCAAATAAGTATGCAGAAAACAAATGTGAAATGAGAAAAGAAAAAACATTGTCTCCCTTTGAGGCTGAACACAGTGCTGGGCCAAAGGGCAAGGCCTCTTCTAAAAGTCAGAGAGGTTTCACATAGCTCTATACAAAGTGATTAGTGATGTATTTCAGAAGGCAGCATTTCATACTTTCCCCAGAGTGTAAACCTCTTGGGACTATGATGCAACTAAATCAGTGTTGAGATCAAGATGTGTGTTATTTAACTGGATAAAGCATACAATTTATTCATTGTCAGGCCAAAGACTGGGAAAAGAGAAGATCTGTATATAGAATAAATAAAATGCCAAAATAAACATCAAATATTTTAGTTTGGATCTGATTTTTATGGCACACTTTAGGTTATACACTGATTTATGGAAATAAGTAAGTTTGTTGATTTCTAGGTCTTATTCCCAATGATATGCTTGTTCCATGTCTAATGGTGAATAAAGTTAAAAGACCTTGATGCATTTTAATTTCTTTTCTCACTTCCTTTATTACAAAATACTTTTGCCATTAGGACATTATAAATATATAGAGGGTTTAATACAAAAATATTTTAAAATTGCACATCTGCCATTAATCAGTATTCTGATTAATACATTCTTATATAGAACTGGTCAAAATTTTTTAAACTTTTTTTTTCCAATTTTTTTTTTTACTAACGTGAAAACTAATGGAAAATCTTCATTTTTCTCAAAAAAATTCAGTTTTCAACAACCACAAACATGATGATGATGAAAAACAAAAACAAAATGAAACACATTTTCTTTACAAAAGAATTAGTTGTAACAAAAAACTGAATAAGTTTTGCCAAGATCTTTTGATTTCCCCCTTCCCCCGATGTCCTATGAAAATTAATTGGCTTCTTAAAACTAATTGTAATTAAAGTATTGGTACATCATCACTGAGCCTTCATTTTATTTATATTGTTCTAAGAAAGAGGTCACCTATTGTTTAAAAATAATGGCGTCTGAAAGGCTGTTGAACAGGGGGACCAGTGTCATAGAATCATAGAATATCAGGGTTCGAAGGCACCTCAGGAGGTCATCTTGTCCATCCCCCTGATCAAAGCAGGACCAATTCCCAACTAAATCATCGCAGCCAGGGCTTTGTCAAGCCTGACCTTAAAAACCTCTAAGGAAGGAGATTCCACCACCTCCCTAGGTAACCCATTCCAGTGTTTCACCACCCTCCTAGTGAAAAAGATTTTCCTAATATCCAACCTAAACCTCCCCTACTGCAACTTGAACCATTACTCCTTGTTCTGTCATCTGCTACCACTGAGAACAGTCTCGATCCATCCTCTTTGGACCCCCTTTCAGGTAGTTGAAAACAGCTATCAAATCCCCCCCTCATTCTTCTCTTCTGCAGACTGTCTGTAAAACATATATTTATTTCTCACAGTATTAATAGCTATTTTTCTATTTACATAAATGGCGCCATCAAGTCCCTAAGACTCATCAGAATTGAAGATGGGAAAGAGACACCTCCCTTGTAAGTGACAATTATAGAAGCTGATACCTAATATTGTGAAATAATATTTTTAAAGGGTTTTATCAAATGCTCCTTTGAGGAATAAGGGAAAATAATTCCCAAAGAGAAGTCAGAGATTATATATAAACTTGACCATTTTTGTTCAAATTTTTTATGTCCAGCTTAGTAGAGATGAGGTAGTCTCCTTACAGACACTAGGACACCATTCTCTGCCTTCTTTAGGAAATGCCTTTCCCTAAATCCACTTCCAGGGGCCCCCTAAGGAATGAATACCTGCAGTGAGCACTTGCAAAGTGGTGTCAGAATAAATTTTGCAGCCTACCCTACCCAACCAGGTCCCCGAGTTGCTAAGAAGAAGGCAAATGCACCCCACAGTGCCCATGCCAAGTAAGGAGAAAAACTCATTTCCAGCCCCAAAAGGTGATTGGCACAATGCCTATCGCAAGACCCAAAACCTGCTCTTATTCTTATCTCAGGGTGGTGGTGGAAGGGCGGGGGGAAGGCCTTATAAGATTTCCTTTGGGTGTGCAAGAGCCAATAAGCTTATGATGCACCTTCCACCCAAGCCATCAGCCAAGAAGCTTCCCTCCTCAAGCCCATGGAAAAATGTAGTGTCCACAGAGAGAGGGTATGTGTGCAATCTTTCCCCTTCTGGCCCAATTCTGCGGCTTCTGGAGAGAAGGGGGCACATGAGTGCCTCAGTTTTTGGTCTGAATAGGGTTGCCAATTTTGGTTGGACGCATTCCTGGAGGTTTCGTCACATGCCATAATCTTTAATTAAAGGTTAATCTTTAATTCCTGGAGACTCCAGGACAATCCTGGAGGCTTGGCAACCTTAGGTTTGAAATGGTGTCTCAGATTGGGCTCCCAAAAAGCTGAAACAACTAAAATCCATGGCCACTTTTGAAAAAAGATAGAAACTATTTATTCTGAAAAGAGGCTGCCAGTCTTACTGTCATGTATTTGTGGTATAACATCTCTCTATAGTGAAAGAATAAATCTGTCTGTTCACCTTGTAGTATTGATTGGTGCAGGCTTGCCTTTCTGGTTTATGTCTTTGTTCTTGTAACTGTAATACTATATATAATCTATCATATTGCAGACATTTGCCACTAAAGTTTTACTATATAAAGTAGGAGAGAAGAAGCAAAGTGTTTGCTTTGCTGAATCTAGACTGATTTTAAATCAAACCGTTTGGGTTAGGAGGATTTAAGGAGGCATAGAATGAAGCAGTGAAGATTTGATTTCTGAGGGCCTCAGCCAGGCCCCTGAATTTTGATTAAGCTGATGTAGAAAAAAAGCATGACTCCTTTGAAGTAATGTCTTGATGTCTGACTAGTTTTCCAAGATTTGGTGCAAGGGGCACAGGTCACTTGCTGATTTGAACTAGAGTAAATGGTGGATTCTCTGTAACTCAGTCTTTACATCAAGATTTGAGGACATCAGTAAGTCAGCCAGAGGTTATGGGCCTATTGCAGGAGAGGGTGTGTAAGCTACTGTGGCCTGCAATATACTGGAGGTCAGACTAGATGATCACGATGGTCTTAAAATGTGAGTCTGTGACACATTTTACTCCTGCCATTTTTTATTATTAAATCAGATCAGAATCCTCAGCACACAAGAGCCTTGTCTTTTTTTTTTTCATTTCGATATTTAAGTTTTTCTCTTTAAGTAAACATTATAATCAGCAAGGGAGATTTAGGTTATATATTCAGTTTTTTCCCCCCTAACTATAAGGTTAGTTAAGCACTGAAAAAAGTTACCAAGGGATAGGGTGACCAGACAGCAAGTGTGAAAAATTGGGACAGAGAGTGGGGGGTAATAGGAGTCTATATAAGAAAAAGCCCCAAATATAAGGACTGTCCCTATAAAATCGGGACATCTGGTCACCCTACCAAGGGAAATTGTGGAATCCTCATCACTGCAGGATTTTAAGAAGACAAACACCTCTCAGGGGTGTTCTAGGTATCTTTGGTCCTACCTCAGCATGAGGGTGTGCACTAGATGACCTATTGAAGTCCCTTCACTCCCTTCATTTCTATGATTCTATGCATAGAGCTCATTGGAAAATGTATTCTTGTTCTTTTTACTTCAGTTTTGACTTAAAGTTAAAACCTTTCAGCTGAAAGCTTTTGATTCAGAAATTTTGAGCTGCTGTGATGCCTCATGGGAGTTGTAGTTTGGATGCCTCATGCCTCAATTCTTTCTATTAGCCAAGTTCCCTGGCTGGACTTCATCTCCCATGATGTACCACAGTCTCCCCTCTTGCTGAGCGGTTGCAGTGCCTCATGGGAACGCAGCCCATAGAGCAGAATAGGGACATGAGGCACTGAATTTTTCAAAATCAAAAATTTCAGTTTTTGGCAGAAAAGATTTTGATTTTCAGGTGTTTTTTATTCTCTAAGACAAAATTTTCAGCAGAAAGCAGCCATTCTTTCTGTAAAATTTTGTTTAGTCAAAACCCCAATTGTATGTTTAAAAAAATGGACAGAATTTTTTTGACCAGATCTAGTATACATAAATATGATTATAAAGTTTCTTATTGTCTCCAAAATGTGAAACTGTGGCCAAAAGAAAACTTTTATTCTGTAGATTATTCCTGGTGCTGATACATTATTTCCTCAAAAGTCAGTGCTGTTATTGCTGTAAAGACTACATGTATAGCTAGAATTTTTCATTTCCCTTAAGTGAGAATCAGTTTGTGTCTGAAGAAATGGTGCATTTAAAGTCCTCTTCAACCTGTCAGTATTTGAGGAGTTATTAACTTCAGCTTCCTTTTCTGCCTTTTCAAATCTGACACGGATTTGTCCCACATCTCCCAGAGGCCTCTGTGTGCAATTAGCCATTGGTTTCACTGAGTAATTACTTCATTTTTCATGTAAAATGCACTTGATTTATTACATACTTGGGAGGGGATGGCAGAGATGGGTCAACAGCAGTTAAAGGAGATTAACGGAGATATTCTCTATTACTATGGTAGCAATCAGTCCGCAGGGAACCTGACTGAGCTGGAGCGGGAGCAGTGCCATTCAAGCCTTGGCAATGGTATACCAGTTGACTGTGCCACTCCTCTGTGGAATTAGAATGTGTGACTGCAGGGCAGATTTTAATCCCTACCTATCTCTATGAGACAGGAGATTGTGGAAATGATGAGCTGTTAGAAAAATGTCTTTCAGAGGAAGCAGGCTCTTAATTCTCAGTAGGAGTTATGTGAGTTTTCAGAAGCTTTCATACAGGGGAAGAGTTAAAGTGCATAGGAGGAAATATGTAGACTGTCATATTTTTTTGGACAGGCACTACTTATACTTAGCGTTCATAGTTAATATCTTACTAAATAGCAGTTTCAAAATAGTTATGTTACTTTAAATGAATGCTTATAACAATGAGTGCTATTGTTCTCACAGTGAGAAACATTCGGTAGCTTTTTCCTAACAGATGTGAGCTGATAAAGTTATATATCTGGTACAGTAAATTCTTCACTGGTTCTTCAGAAATCTTAGTTGTGGTGAGAAGCATGATATTTATGGCCTTATATCACCTCTGTTGTCAATGGGAGGTATTTTGTGTTTTTACGAGGCTGTGGAGGAGGTTAGATGCTGGAGTCTGAAACTAGAAAAATTCAAGTTGGAAGTGAATGTGTTCTCTATAAACAGTGATTGTAATAAATCACTGGAATAATTTACCATAGGATGTGGTGGACTCTCCACCACTTGAAATGTTTAAATCATGATTGGGTTTCCTACTGAAAGATATGGTTTAGATAAAACAAGTTATTGGGCTGGATGTAGCAACTACTGGGTGAAGTTTTATGGCTTATGCTATTTAGGAGATTAGACTGGGTGATCACAGTAGTCCTATCTGGCCTTAAAAATCAATAGGTTTAGGTGATTTTACACTGCTGACCTGGAATGCCAGTTTTGTGCCACAATATTCTCTTGTGAAGAAACTTCCAGAGATTTGTCATTACGTAATGATGGGAGAGCTTGGTGGATCTTCCAAAGATTAAGAAGACAGTATTTCATAGAGTATATAACATTCTTTTGGAATGTAAACTATTTTATGCTTCTAATTCTATTCAGATCCGTAGTCAATATAAAGGGGATCTTTGATATTGGAAGGCAATTGTGATATGGAGCTGACTAATTATGTTGATAGAGCTCTGTATGTGTATATTAATAAATCATCCTCTAGAAAAACTCAACTAAATTGTAAGAAATTAGAAGTATTTTTTGTGTTAATTATAAGGATAATGTAAGAAGAAATTATTATAAAACTGAGATGGTAGAAGGGAAATTAGCCTTGAGGCACTGAGGTAGCTTTAATATTGATTTTCAAATTCAGAGGGCCACTCCACTTTCTCTCCAATAATAAGGAGCAAGCAAAAACAGAGATATAACAGAAACTTTTCTGCTCCACAATTGCCATTCTTTCTTTCAGTTACATGAATAAACAGGATGATCAACTAAATCCCCCACTAACACTAAAAGTACACCTTGTACAGGATTCACAGAATTAAACAACAGAAGTTTTCTGTAATCATACATTCCCCTAAGGGTTGCCAGTATAGTATAGCTATTTTGTCAGAAAAGCTTTGTTGAGGATTAGTGGGTGTCAATGCTGACACACTGTCGTGAAGTAGTCCTGTCTTGGACTGAGTAAATCCTACACACAGCCATATTCAAATGCATCTGCCATTCTTAAACCATAGATATATTTCATATATTCATCTTTCTTATCAAAGTGCTTAAAACGGGTTTGGGGCAGGAGTATTGTAAAATGGGACCCTACCCCCTAAATTAACCACCCTAAATTACCTTGGTGGAACGAGAAGCAACCCACCTCTCACCACCCCTGGTGTTATCCAGAGGGACAGGCTGGGAGTGGTTTTAATAACTCCAGGAAACTTCCTTTCCCCAGATTTATCTAGCAAGTCTACACCAGCAGGACCTTGCTTGCTAGATCCCAGAACACTGTGGGATTCGGTTTAAGGCTGCAATTTAATTACCCTCTCTCTTCAGGGATGTTACAGCTGCTCGCGAGACCCTGGGCCTAAGTGTGAACACTGGAGACTATGGCGAGGGAGCTTCCAAATCACCTTGCCCTCCCGCCATGGTACCTCTTCCTCAATTGCTCCTCTTACCAGCTTCAGATGTGTCTGTGAGGTGGAGTGCTCCCACCTGGTTACTAGATAGATTCACAATAAGTAAAATACCCCTAACTGGGGTAGCAGCTTTATTTTGAACTAAACTGGTAAAAAGGGCAAACACACATAAAAACAAATCAAACAGATTTACCTTTCTCAGGAACAGCCTAAAAACAGGAGAAAACTTGTTAGCAGGTTTCAAAACATACTAAGTAAATTAAAAGGTTTTCAAATATACTAAAGCAATACTTATGCTTCTTCCTACACACAGATGAAAAATCATGCCAAACTATTTACCCTATAAGTATACATACAAATAAACCCACTTTAAACAGTAACAGTCTCTTCCGTGGGGTGGTGAAACTTGGCTCATCCATTTGATAGGGGCATGTGATGAGGCCAATGCCCTGCCCACTGGATTTCGGCTTCACTCGGTGTTCCACACAAACTATCAGAGCAGTATCCAGACCCATCTTTTTTGTGCAAGCCCCAAATCACCCCCTACAACAGAGACCCTGGTTTGAGAGGTCACTAGGTGCTTTTTCACAGGGCTTTAGTGAATGCACTGGTTGTGCACTCACCAGAGGGAACAACCATTCACTCCCCATGGTCAAGGGTCGTCCTAAGAAGAGCAAAAAGGAAAAACCACCCTCCTCCGAGCAGTGCACTCCCCTGCCTGCTGCGAGGTGGGGCCACCATTGCCCAGGCTGACCACAGCTGATGTAGGCCTTTGCCTAAGGACCAGACAGGACAAGCCTCACAGATCTGGCTGCAGCTACCCTGCATGACTTGCCACCTTCTCCCTGGCTCAGGGGCTGCTGAGAACTCCCCAAGCCAGTGGTAGTCACGACTCCCTGTGCATGGCTTGTCTCAGGGCAGTAAGTTGGATGTTACTGGGCTGCCACACCTCCTCCTGTATGCTCCACTCTCTCTCCTTATCTGGGGTCTCCATGACTGTCCCTAATTCCCTTTGCCATCACTAACCCCTCGCCCTGCGCTCAGGCCTCCTTTATATGTGTCACTGGGTTTTTGGGCAGGGGCCGTGTGAGTCCCAGAATCCTGACTCTTCTTTGGCCCTTCCCCTTTCTCCTGGCATGGCGAGAGACAACTAAAAATCCATGAAGTTTTTTTTAAGGAAGCAATAGGCTGTGCTGTTGACTAATATTGCATGGATAACTTTAGAGCCTAATTTTGTTTTCACATTTAAGAGGCCAGTGTAATTGACTATATTGTCAGTGTTGGGGTACTATTTGCATGTTTTTTTATAGGAAACCAAACTCTTTAAGGCTCTTTTTTCCCTTATGTAATGTGGTCTAAGCCACAGGAACAATCAGACCAATAGATTCAGTGAATTTCTACAGCACGTTATGTATAAGACAGTTAAGTGATTTCAGTACTGCTACATGAATATTGTTTCTGGCATGCTATGTGGTGTGAAAGTCTGATTT
This sequence comes from Terrapene triunguis, assembly GCF_002925995.2. Classification (NCBI taxonomy): domain Eukaryota; kingdom Metazoa; phylum Chordata; order Testudines; family Emydidae; genus Terrapene; species Terrapene triunguis. The sequence goes on along the minus strand of NW_020664369.1, from coordinate 14,099,500 downwards.
ATGTTCAGCAAACCCAGACTAGTGATTAAAGTGCAAATGTACCCTTTTCTTTTAATTTTGAAACCTTGTCAATTTTAGTTGTGCAGGGGAATGGGAATAAGAAAATTGGTTTCCTGAAATAGAGAAAGGTAGGGGAAAAGATCTTTAAGCATTGAATTTACATGTGTAAAGAACTGTTTGCTTAAGTTTTGTCATTGTCATTAAGTTTGAAAATTATGCATGTTAGAGGAAAAGGAGAGGGTGTTCCTTTAAATCATTAACGCTTATAGTGTTCAATATTAAAAAAATCAACATTAGCCAGTATTTGCAACTTTATGGTGTTTCAGATTACCACAGTTTTCCCATTTGATTATAATAGAAACTAACTATGGTATCAGGGTGATAATTCTTGGTAGATACTGACTTTTTAGAAGCTTCCTCTTTCCTTCATATTCAGTTATCTCACAGTAAGTGTAAGCTTCGTATGACAGATATTGGGAGATAAAAGAGGGAAAAAATATCCCAGGATTCAGACTAGCACAATTATTGTAGAGTTGCCTATCCATGCTACATTAGGTCAGCTTCAACAGTATTCGTATCTGGCCTTGAAAACATGGATTTAGGTGTCTTCAAACCCACATTTAACCTCAGGCAGGATGTTTGGAATTGATGGCATTCATTTGCAGCTCTTCTGAGGGAATAGTAATTCTGCATTTTTCCCACTTTGATCTTATAACAGGAAAAGTACTTTACACACATGCTAAAGCTTTTGTAACAAAAGTCTATGTATCATTCTAGCAATTTTTGGCTTTGCCTGCTTGCAACTTCACTTCAAAAAACTCTGAAATAGCTAGTTATTTGTAAACCAAAGACAGCACTTGGCATATGTATCTAATATACAAATTTGCAGTTGGGCAAAACTTATTAGTCTGCTTCTGGAACAGATAAAACTAAAATATGAACAGTGTATTTCAAGGCCCCATTATGAATTCAACACCTGCTTAGGTAAACTTAGTTTCATAGACCTACACTTTTCTTTTAGCATCTATAAGGCTAATTAAAGGTGAAGAAGAAATGCTTCTCATCTTTCTACATGGAAACTTTTTTTTTCCACTGAGAGGAGCTCAGCAAAATTTCGGCATCGTGTGATTTCAGCACATTTCGGTAGTCTGGTCATATTGCCTTTACAGACTTCATGTATGACACTTTCTTAGTTGGTAGCATAGAGAGAGAGAGAGAGAGGTACTTTGAAGGGCCAGATGCTGAGCTGTAGTGGAGGAGGTTTCTGTGAATATCAGAAGGGGGCCGAGGTGTGGTTTACACTCACGCTGATCCTTGGCCTGCTCAGTGCTGGCTCGTTACCCTGGTGCAGATTAGAAAAGCATAAAAGACCACTCTCATCTGTGTTAGTTTCCATTATTGGGGCATACGGATGGCCAGTCATCATCCTATTTGTCTAGCCATGCTTCTGCCCTGGGAGCTGGGGAGAGGGTGGCATAAGAGCTGCTATGGCATATCTGAGCAATCTGAAGATTCTCTTGAGCAGGGGAAATACTCAAGTAGCCAGATAAGCATCTTCAGGGCACCTTTGTGCAGCTGAAGTTCTGGCCCTGAGATTTACTTGTGTGGTTTCACTTTTTTCAGATGTTGCATCACACTGTATGGAATCCAAATGTTGTTATCTGTGTGAATGATCACTGAACTCAACAATATGCTATACCTTTGACTTCTGGGAGTCAAGAATTCTGCCAAGTTGCTGCAGGCCTGATTTCCCTTTTTCTGAATCTATCTCATTTTTTCAGTCCAAGCTATACTTTTTCAGGATTCCTCTTTTGATTTTCTAAATATAGTTTTTTAACTTTCCCCACAGCTGATGTCAAATTGATTAGACACTAATGTCTTGGTATGTCCCTAGACTATTTTTGTCCAAGCAACAGAGGTAGGATAGCCACTTTATGTTCCTCTGAGATTTCTAGCTGAAATGAGTTAATGTGAAAAAACCTGCTAAAGTGTCCCTCCTTTCCATTCTCAGTCCTTTAGTTTCATCTTTACTAAGTCTTCAGAACCATTAACCTTTGATTAACCTTTCCTGTTAAGTATATATTTCCAAATTTCTCACATGCTCTCACGGGAATCCAGGTCCCCATTTAAACTAATGTTCACAGATTATTTCAACTTCATATGAGAAACCTGAATTTCAACAATCCGATCCCAAACTGGAAGAAAGATGAGTGCATCCAGGGCCGGCTCTGGCTTTTTTGCCGCTCCGAGCAAAAACAAAAATCGGCGCGGCCGGAGCGGCAAAGCGGGGGGTGGGGGGGAAGGGGGGAACAACCTGCGGCACGGCCGGAGCGGAAAAA
>NW_020664369.1:14096700-14097061 GCF_002925995.2 Terrapene triunguis | reverse complement strand
GGGGGGGGAGGGGTAGGGTTACCATCCGTCCGGGTTTCCCTGGACATGTCCGGGTTTTTCAGCCTTAAATGGCCGTCCGGGGGGGATTTCTAATTAAGTAGAAATGTCCGGGATTTCCCCTCCTGCGGAGTGCAGCTCGGCTGATTGGACGCCTGGCCTGATTGAAAGCCGCTCGCAGCCACTAGGGCCTCTAGCAGCCAGAGTCCCTCCCCTTCCCCCGCTCCCTCCCCCTCCTCCCCCATAGAGCAGCTGGCAGTGTTGGAATCCACATGGAGATCACAGTTCTCCGTCTGCCGGGTGAGCGGGGGAGGGGGGCAGGCGGGGGTGTGTGTGTAGAGGCAGCAGGGCAGGCGGGGGGAGC